>NC_056737.1:580220750-580290750 GCF_019279795.1 Protopterus annectens
GAAATGCAGGGTTAATTTACAATGTGTGTGTATGTAAATATATATATATATATATATATATATATATATCTAGGTTGAGTTTTCAGTAACTCGAAATTCATATTAGAGAGACAATATGATCGATTTTCTGAAAACTCAAACATTTAAAAAAAAAAAAAAAAAATCTTTTATTATGGTTTTGCATGGAGGAAAGCCCCACACCCGCTGATATATATGTGTGTGTGTGTGTGTGTGTGTGTGTGTGTGTGTGTGTGTGTGTGTGTGTGTACCAACTCTGAGATAGCACTACATTGAGGAAAATGGTAAATTTCCTGATCCTCACTGTACCGCATTCTCCATTCAAAAGCTTTAGGTTTTCAAAAATTCGATCATATTGTCTCGTCGATATGAATTTCAAGGTTCTGAAAACATGATCAACTGATAGGGAATCTATCTGTCATATATATATATATATATATATATATATATATATGTAGATACATCGATATATATATATATATATATATATATATATATATATATATATATATATATATATGTAAATCATTTAAAAGATGGTTCCAGGGATTCATTTGCACGAGCAGTTGAGCAGTATGGCTTGCACTAAAACGGCCCTGGCCCCACAACAAGGTAATTTGTGATTCAGAGACATGTTAGCCACAGCAGGGTAAGAACTCAATATAAGCTTATTTTGCATGTCTCTGAATTGCAGTTACTACCACAACATCACAGTAGAAAACTGCTGCTCATATAGGCATTAGCATCTCCCACCACAGGCTGTCAGAGAAATACACACACACACACACACACACACACACACACACACACACACACACACACACACACACACACACAAAACAGACCCTGTACCAATCTCCCTGATTTTGTCCTCCATCCTGTGGTACCTAAGCACTGCAATAATTTATGTGCCATTACAGCACATTTGTAGAATTCCTGGTGTTAAGTATTTCCATAAACCTTTCCCCCAGCACCATAAAGATGCCTGTGCAGTTATGGCACTTATGTTGAATGTAACTCTGGTGTTTAATATTTTCTCCAACTTCCTTATACCCATACTGCTATTGGTGTAATTTAAGCACTTAAGGAAAATGTATCCCTGGTGTCTAAGGCCCTCCACCCAACCTCCCTTCCCCATACTGCTGCAGGTGCTGTTTTGGCACTTAAGAAAAATGTACCCCTGTTGTCTAGGATTCCATCTCCAGATCCCTGTACTGCCGCTTTTGCCATTAAGGTATTTCATGGATGAATTATCTCTAGTGTATAGTGGACCACCCAGTCCTTATACTAAAGTCATAGTGGGTAGGGACTACTGCCTCTTTTGCCATGTTCAGTATCATAACATGATGGGGTTGGTCATACTGATCTACACGGCTAAGTAATTTCTTGAATTGGTATATAAGTAGATGCCTTCTTTTAGGCAGTTCTGGTAGAGTAAGTACATGGCTAATTAGCATAACCCCCCCCCCGACTGCCTCATTAATATTCAGCATGCCAGCTGGGCCAGCCCTACATGGTGCTGTACTGCATGTCTTTGTCTTGAACACCATGTAGCACCATGTTATGGCAATTGCTGAATACCAAAAAGATACTATGACGTGTATTGTATAAATAATGCACACCTGCAGTGTATGGCTTCAGAACACCCCTAGGTGTGTCTTTTTACACACACCCTGTTGAGCATTATTGGTTGCTTAAAAGTGAGCAGGAAATCTTCATATTTTAATGCGGATCCTAGTTTAATTTAAAGCAAAAGAGATATTGGTTTGATTAAATCTGTCAAATTAGCTACTACTGTTAAGGGGATTTGGCTGTTAAAAGTTTGTTTTTTTTTAAACCTGAACTTCTGACATCTGAAAGGATGTTTTTACAGCTTGTGGTCTGTATGAATACATGGTTACTGACTGCAAACTGAATTCATATTACAACAGTTTCAGCATTTTACTCAGCAGAATGGAATGATCAGTTCTGCTTGTTACCCAGGTCACCTGCTAACAAATGGAAATAACAGAAGATACGTATACAATTTTTATACAAGTATTAAGACATCATCAACAGCTATGCTGGAAACTGCACTGGACTGTAAAAGAGAACGTATATCTGTTGAATTGTCTGTCCTTAGCTAGACATATCAGAAGTCATTGAACTTGATTTGCCCCACGTGTAGAACTGTAGAAAGGAAACAGTGCTTACAAGAGTTTGGATGTACAAACATGCTGGTAACAGGTCTTTAAAAGAAGAAAATCTAGTTTATGTCAAGGATATCACTGGGAGAGCATCAAAGTGAATTCTACATGTTATCATGGATAAATCATGCCCAACTTCATATCAGGTATAAGGGACTGATTCAAGAATTTCCTACAGGAAATCATCTGACTTGTTAAAGCGTAGTCCAGATAAGTTGTACACAATGGCACTTTATTTGGAGTAAATTGAGAGTCATCATGTTGGGACATTTACTGTGCAGATGTGCAAAATGATTATTATGAGTGAGTTATGAATCCCAACTTGTTTACTGATTCTGAATAGTAAGATTCTGAGCAGAATAACGAACCTTTTCTGCAGGTGAGCCAAGAACCAGTCCCAAAGTTTAAAAACTTACTAAAGGGTTAGAACATGGTCATTGTCTGACCGACTGGTTACTGCTGCTAATGACAAGAATTCTGAACCTTGGCATGTTTAGGAAATATTGGGTTTCAGTTCTGTAGAAGTTAAATTGATGGACATTATCTTTGGACACTGGAATGCCATTTTTCTTGATGAATTATTAACTGGGTGTAAGCTAAAAAGGGTATGATATTGATCAGGGTGTGTTTGGTTCTGTAAACTGAGCCCAGACACTGTGCAGGCACATACAAGGTTAATCACGGCTCAGTCTGCACTTGGTCAACAGTCTAAGAGTTTCATAGCTGTGGGTTGGCCTTTCTGTGAAGTTTTTCAAAGCATGTACATATATATTTTCTTTTCTTCTATTCTAGCTGTATTCCATGTTTTGTTAACTCATTCCCTCCAGTACAGCTCTTTTGAGTATGTACTTTTAATTATTTTAATTTCCAATGGGTGTGGCTTGAGCCTTTAAAAAGTGAAGTGATCACCTTGCAGTTCAAATATTCATATCTCTGGAACCATAAGTATTAATAGAAAACTGTAAATGGCAGACTATTCAGGATAAATTAATCTTTACATTTGTGGCATTTATTCAGTTCAATGCTTTAAACTGGATTTTATAAGCCAAAATAAAGGCAGTTAATATTAATTCTGTAATGTTGTATAAACAGCTTATGGCTTATGGTTTATGAAACCATTCAAGCAAGACACATACTGCCAGCAGGATTTTCTTCTTACATCTGTGAGCTTTCATATAAGGCTATGCATATCTGTCTGTGTTACCTGAAGTTTGAGATATTTAGTGAAAATTATTACAATACAAATAAACAGTATATAAATAATATTCAATATCTCTTCAGATGCATTAGAGATCAAATATCAATATAATTGTGTTTGCCATCATGTATGCTTTAAGATTAACTCTTCTGATGCCTTGTATATAGTAAGGTTTTGGGATTATTAATACAAATATGAAGAAGCAATATCTGACACCTAGAGGCGTCAGTAGGAGGTAACTGCAGAAATGCCTGGAGGAACACTCTGCTGTTATTACTTAATAGTGCCTAGTTCTTTCTTTTCTTTTCTATTTTTGTTGTTGTTGGCTTGTAGTAGCAACATTAGCTGCATTTGGATTAGCCCATATGTATATTGTTTTTCTGTTTGATGAAAACGTATTCGGGTCTTAGTCTTTTTGGTAGGTTATTCTTAACAGTAAACGTTTTACTTTTTCTTTTTCCCTCTGTGTTTGTTTTTTCTTAAATATACCTTTCTCTTCTTCAAGATAAAAGCAATGCTTTACTGAAACAAATAATGTTTAAGAAGGAAATCTTGTATTTGAATGGGTTAATTTTACTTTTTCTTTTTACTTGTTTCCATATAGCTAGCTAGATGAATAATTATGCCTCGTGTTTTACATTTTTGCATTATTGTTTGTTTATTTTTCTGTTGTTTTCCTGTTTTTATTGTATAGCAAAAGGCCACTTGGGATGATTTCTCATCTTTCTTTACATTTCATTTTTTTTTTTTTTTTTTTTTTTTTTTTACTCTTTCATGATTGATTTACCCATATTTGCTGCTTTGTCATATGGAGATGGATCTGAGATGAGGTCTGTCTTCTGGAAAATGTAACGAACATTGACTGTTGACAAGTAAACTTTCCCACGTTGTGAACAAGCTTTCGATATCTCATAATGCACCAGAGTATCTAGTATTTCCAGCTCTTCATTTGCTTTTCAGCATGGTTGGTTTAAATGTCCTCAGGCTACCAGTAATTATTTGTGCTTAAACATTTGAGGATGCACATGATTAATCTAGTCCATTATTTCTGTACTGCATCCTTTACATTTCAGATTTGCCTTTTTTTTAGTATTTTTAAGAAAAGATTTCTCACAGAACTAAATTTCTTCTTTTGGATCTAGGTTACTCTTTCAGCATTCTGCCATATTAAAAATAAATAAATAATCTGACACATTCTGCTTCTGCACTCGTTCAGGCTTGTTTTATCTCCTTTTTTCACAAGGTGATGGTGCTTTTGTTCAGTTCTTATGACGATTGATTCTTTTAAGGAATGTACGTGTTTGTAGAAAATTCCTCTGAAGAATCAGCATGATGTTCTTCATTTTGATCCACTACTCCCAGTTTCACTCTTAATCCCATTTCTACCACAACTATAAAAGGGCTACCCCTGAAGCTCAAACTCTGTTCCAATGCAATTGACAATTTGCCCCCCCCCCCCAAATTTCTAAAGCTTGTTGCTGAAGCCTATAAGTACCTTATTAATATATCTATTCACAATGCCTATGTAACCAAATTATGGAAAAAAGGCTTTATTCTTCCTCTTCATAAAGGCAGCAAAAACACAAATATCACCAACGTTTGTCCTATTGCCATTTTTTCTTCTATCTCTAAGATCTTGGAAAAGTGCATTACCACTCAGCTGATGCACTGTCTGCTTCATAATCATCTCCTATCCCCCACACAACATGGATTCAGACCTGGCCACAGTGCTACAACTGCCTCCATATATTTCTTGGAACCTGTCAACAAAGTGTTTGATGCTGGGAAAATAGTATCCACCCTCTTCTTAGATTTATCTAAGGCTTTTGATACTGTTTCCCACCCTTTACTACTGTCACAACTGTCTAACTTTGGCCTGTCCTCCACCACTCTCACGTGGTTCTCCAGCTATTTAAAAGACAGACAACAGACGGTCAAATGGCAAAACTTTGTCCTTCCTTACCTTAACACCTCTGTTGGAGTTCCTCAAGGATCCATACTTGGTCTCCTCTTATTCAGCATCATTATTAATAATTTCCACTCAGCTGTGACCCATGGATCTCTCATTCAGTATGCAAACAACACAACCATTGTCTGTTTAGCTGACTGTATTACCGATCTCCAAGTGAAAACTCAGGAAGGCTTCACCACCATCGAATCCTGGATATACAATAACCACCTAGCCCTTAACCAAACAAAACTAAGATCATGCTACTCACCCCAAAGAAATTAACTGTGCTGGATAAAACCTCGTTCAATATGTGTTCTCAAAGTAAAGCATGAATAGAAATTGTCATCCACACAAAACGTCTAGGAGTCACCATAGATGAACTCCAAAAATTTGATATTTACTTATAACACAACATAAAAAAAATCTCACCAAAAACTAGGAATTCTCTATAAGCACTATCACTTCTTCTGCCCCTACATTAAACACATCCTTGTCTCCATTTACGTACTCCCTTCCCTCATGTATGGCACCCCACTACTTACCAACCTTCATACTACACTAAGGGCCAGACTCTAGACTTGTTACAATAAAATAGCCAAATTTGCTACAAATTCCAAAAACTCCACCCATCACTTTACTGCTCTGCACTCCCTAAAATGACTGGAACTTCCAAACTACCTCTCCTATCTGCAGCTAACTACAGCCCACAAACTAATCTTTAAACCTTCTGATTGTTCTGCCCTTAGCTCAGTATTCTCCTACTACCTCCGAAACAGGCCCCTTAGATCTCAGAATCAGTCATTTCTGCAGGTTTACAAACCAAATGTTCCTCCTGGTCAGTTTCTTTACTCCCATTCTTTAGCCAAACGTTGGAATGTTCTACCTTTAACCATTAGAAAAACCCAAAATCCTGCCCATTCAAAGCTTCTCTACATGAACACCTATCTTCCGTCTGGAACTGCACTTGCTGTCGGCCATCTTAGAATTCCTATATGCTCTAACTACCTCAAATATTTTGCAATTGTCACTGCTATTTGTCTTTTCTCTCAATTTCTAGCTGTGATTTTAACATTGTAAACTAATTATTATTTGTATATTACCAATGTATAAAAATTATACTTTTATTGTTGTACTGAGTAGCTTTTCTCCCTGGGCCTCCACTGAAAATGGGCTCTGATTGGCCCAGTGGACTTGGTTAACAAATTGCATATAAATAAATAAATTAATTGGGCACCAAGTGTACAGAACTCACCACACAATATCCAAATCACTTAGTACTGCTGGAGCATTGTTCACTGTAGCAAGGATAGGCAGCTACAGTGCAAACCCTGTCTGGATACAAACACATTTCTACAAAATGTTTAAAGGCAGCATGCCTCCAGAACATGTATTGCACAGCAGTTTTCTCTCATACCCACATTTTATGTTGACCCTGCACAAATCAATGCATGAGTCTATCCTGCAAAGTATGGACATGGTGCACATGTTTACTGCAATGTGCATGTAGTAAATTTGCAGTGCAACACAATCATGGAATACAGAAGTTTCTATTTTATGGATTGCTCTTGACCTCACTTTCAGAAATGCAGTAGTAAACTCCTGCTGTCAGGTTCACCATTGTGTTGCTACACATCTAACATATTACAGGTATAGCACTTGCCCTACACATAGTGTTATATCTGTTATACGAGGTATAGTAAAGTGTAGAGACCAGAATACAAGAGTGGAGTAGCAGCATGGCACACAGTTGTAGTACTGTGAAACATGAAGTCTGCAGACTGTAGGAGTGTGAGGTGCCATCACTCACCACACACTTATTTATTTCAATGGCCATGATTACAAACTTTTATGATACCTGATATATCACTAGTATTTCTTAATATGTGCTGTACGTGGTTGGGTCATGACATATAACCCTGTCTCCTGGAAAGTGGCAGGAAGACAAACAGTACTGTTAGAATACATCTTTGCACATTGAAGTACTGGAGTCGCTTTTCTGTATATTTTAACACATCTTTACCCTATAGGTATGTGTCATCGATGTCTATGGTGATTTTGATTTATGAATTGTACTGCAGTTCTCTTCATGTACTAAGGTCACAACAATCATCCACTCTACATTACTGTGTCTTTATACCATAAGCATATGACTACATCCAGCATTAAAAATCATAGCAAACATTAAAGTTGCATTTTTCAGAATAAGCCATGTCAGTTAAAGGGGCTTCTGACCCATTAACATCCTCAGGTCCATATCTCTGCACTTCTTCAGGCTGATTTTTGTCCTTGATCTCCAAGTTCTACAACAAGCTGAATTAGCAACTATCAATAGGTTCAGGTTGTACAGATGCCCAGATGATCACCTTCTTCCTCTTCTCCTATTAAAGTCAAGCCACAAAGTGTAGATAAATTTATATAAAAGACACTTAAAGTAGCTGAGACAGTATGTTCTTACTTTCACTTGCTTCCATATTTAAGTATTTCTAATTTATGATTTTATGATAGATGAGTGACAAATACCTCTGCTCTGCCCTAATAATGACTGTGATAGTCTGGCTCTAGTTATCTTGAAGATGAACAGAAACATTCTTTCGGCCATACTTCTCAACAATACAGCATTCAGCCTTATTACAACAGGGTGTCACAAAACTCTGAGTGGCCCCTTTAAATTATGATATGCTTAACTTTCCCCTTGCCAGCATTTGTGTTGTCAGTCATGTCCATGGTTCCACAGTGTCACCATTGTTGGATATCATTTTATCACTAGAACTGTGATGGTGACATATATGTAATTGCAAGGTGAAGGGTGCATGGAACATCAACTACTGTGGCAGAGCTTTATGTTGTGTGGTATAGGAGTAGCAAGGTAACAACCTCAGAGGCAGACTTTCAGACTTGAGATACAAGGCAGCTACAGATCTCACGTACAAACCTGCAGAATGGGTAAACTGCAACCTGAATTCAGAATATAGCTCAATTGTAATTCTACAGGGTAGCCCCTGCCAAAGTGCAGTGTAATGAATAGCAACAGATGGACACTGACAATAACATGCATTTTCACCAGGAGATCTGGCAGTGGTCCCAGCATGCAGGTCCATCCTCAGCTTCAACTCCAGGGTTGAGCACAAAGAAACAATAGACTTTTCCTTACATTTATGAAGGTTTCATAACCAAAAATTCCAGGAGAGTGTGATATATAAATGTCTTCACAGTGGTGGATACAAATGCTTTGTTATCCTTGTGAGGCTGCCATCCCAGCTAGCTGGAATTTTGTAAATAATCATATGCCATTTGTGAATATTAATATGATCCATAGGTTTGTTTTAGAAATGTATGAAAACTATATGTTATGTGGATATTAAACTACTGGTGCAGAAGTGTGTGTTGAACTCATACCTCTCAACCTGGAAACATCAAAAATCTGGGCAAAGGCCCATGAAAAATAGGTACAAATCTGTACGATGATTAGCATAAAATTTACATACATAATTATGTAATCCCGCCCACTCCAGTGGAATTGTGGGATATCAGCTTTTAAACTAAAACTGAAGAACAAATAACCAAAAAGACGGCCCCAGTCTGGGTGCCATTCCAATGTCCCATTACTTTGTTATTTCACCTCATTTACCATAAACACTGTAATGTGCACACTGCTTTACTTCTACAGTGATTATTTGGATTTCATTTGAAACTTTTATTTCTTTTACATTTTATAGCATAAACACAAAAAGACATCTGCTAAACAAACCAATGCAGTCTCACAATGAAAATAGACTTAGCATTAAAACATATTTGCCCTTGAACTCACATTCATTGAAATAGCACTGAAACCCACATTTAAAGAAAATGCAAAACTCATAAACAATTCCACATTAGAGAGATCTGAACTAATGAAGAGGTGGCTGCTAGCAAACAACTTTATATTTTATTGTTTCATCTATAAATAAAGTGCCTGTGGCCCTTGAAGAATAACTTGCCTGTGTTACATTAAAAAATGATAAGCTAGTAATATTGCAATAGGGAATGGATGGCAAACTGATAACAGGTTCATAGTATCAGCAATCCTTCTACATACTACGAGAGTAGAACCCACAGCCTTCTGCATCAAAAGCAGGTATACTACCTGTTGAGCTACTAACAACACAGACAGTCTTAATGTACATAGTGTCTGCTTTACTTTTACAACGATTATTCAGATTTCATTTAAAGCTTTTATTTTACATTTTATATAGCACAAACACAGATAGTCAGATATTTGCCAAACAAAGCAACACAAGTCTCACAGTGAAAACAGACTTTGAATTAAAGCTTCTATGACCTTGAAATTCACATTCACTGAAACAGCATTGAAACCCGCATTCAAAGAAAATGCATCTGACTAGTGGCAGAGAAAGATTACCTTTGGGCTGTTTTCAAATCATAGGCCATTTGCACACCAAACATATTTTCTTTGATACACCTTCCTGATTGTATTAAATTATATTATATTCCTTGTATAATACAGCACAGTTGTTAAAGCGCATTTTACATTTATTGTTAACATTTTTCCATTAAACAATGAGACAAAATGCATGAACCAATAATGACAAAACTGCTTAATTCAGAGCATTTCCATCATAAGAGTCTACTTAAGCTTTACAATCCGCCAGTATCAGTAAATTTACACAATCTCTGCAGAAGTAAGTCATCTAAATAATTCCACATTAAAGAGCTCTGTAACTAATGGAGACTGCTGCTAGCAAACAGCTTTAGATTTCACTGTTTCATCTACAAATAAAGTGCTGGTTGCCCTTGTTGGATAAATTGCTAGTTACATTAAAAAAATAAGCTGCTAATATTGCAATAAGGAATGGATGGCAAACTGATAACAGGTTCATAGTTACTAGGTATCGCCACCAATGAGGATATTCTCAGGACTGCAACATTAAAAGCACAGCACAGTAGAGTATCTGCAATCTAACTACACACTGTGGGACTCGAGTATAACTAGTATTCTACCTGTTGTGCTACTGAGAAAAAACAGACTTCACCTAAGCAGCACTGAACTTCTCCCACCCCCGAGGAACTGCGCAGCACAACTTAAGAAAAAAGTCAAAATTTATTGGGCGGGGGGACAAGGGACACATTTTAAACATTGCTTGTACAGTGTTAGAGAAGCTGGTGTGGGTAGGTGATTTAGGCTCTTGCTACCTTTGCCCAAGGTAAAGGATTTGAGCCTAACCACCAGGTATGCTTACCTGGGGCATTACACACACACACCTATGGCTGCAACTTATAATAATAACAATGTGTAATGTAATAAGGCTGTACCATGGCTACATCAATAGGAGTGAATGTGTGAACATCATCAGATGATATGTTTATTTTTCCTCCTAGAGTAAAAAATACAAGAGAATTGCTCTGCCAGGTTAATATGGAACAGTGGGGATCTTTAGGGAAGATCTGATAGCAAATCAGCATTAGCCATTCCCGTGGACTACTGCATTAGCATGAAGCTTCCTCAATGCTGCCACTTCCTGGGCTAAGACCCACATAAGGGTATAAAACACAGTGGTAGAGTGAGCTCTTAATTGTAAGGTCTAACTGTGATATCCAAAGAAAACACAAATAAGTGCAACAAACAAACAGAAATGCAACTGCAAACCTCAGTTCATAAAAATAGTTAAAGTAACACCGTAAAAAAATAAATAAATAAAAGCAATGGTAGCCAAGAATGAATGATATCAGTATTTTAGAAAGAAAACAGAAGAAATAAATTTATGAAAAATCAAACACTGTACTTTACAGCTATACACATTAACAGCAAAAGTAAATTTGCTGGCTTGTCATATGACTTCACATCAGTAGATCATGGGTTACCAACATTAGAGAAAAGAAACATGTATTATCCATAATAAGTAAAGACAGAATTAACTAGCATGGGTCTATTTGAGTCATTCTAAAATAAAAACTAAACATTTGTCGGGTTGAAACGCATCAAATGTATCAGCAATTTATGAAGAGTTCAAAAGGCAGTTCCTGAATATTACATTTATTAAATTCTGTTGCTGCAGTCAGTGCTTTTAACTTATTAATAACTGGAATCTACATTACCATGGAGAATTTGGGAACAAAATAATGCACACAAAACCATTCTTAAAATTCTGCGTATTCTATATATTCCTTCATGCTTCTAGCAGCTATACATTTGAAAACATATCCTGTATTTTTCAGTTCTCATTTATCAAAGCTCCTATGTTCACCTCCCCCGTTATTACTTTTTTCTTTTCTTGCATTACTTCATTTCAGTCCCCTCTTCTTTTTTTTACTCCCCGTATTATATATTTTATCCTTTAAAGTGTTTTTCAGCTCAGAATAAAGAAATAATGGCCAGCTCTGCCTCTAACTCAGCAGATAAATTAAACAAGCTCATGGTAGACGCTCACAGTAGCAGTAGATAAATAGAGTATTTAAACACACACACACACACAGCTCATAACTTAAAGAACAGCCACAGCCCATACCTGCTTTAAAAACACACAGCTCAGAATAAAGAAATAATGGCCAGCTCTAACTCGGCAGATAAATTGCAACTTCACGAGCATTTAAAAACAACACAGCCCTAATTCAGCAGATAATTAAAAACACACAGCTCAGAATAAAAAATAATGGACAGCTCTAACTTGGCAGATAAATCATGAGCATTTAAAAACACAGCACTTATTCAGCAGATAATTAAAAATGCATCGCTAGCTCAGAATAAAGAAATAATGGCCAGCCCAGCTCCAGCTCAGTAGATAAATTAAACAAGTTCACGGCAGCAGCAGATAAATCGAGCATTTAAAAACACACACATACAGCTCAAATCTTAAAGAACAGCCAGCTCAGGAGATAAATTAAACAACCAAAGAACAAACTGAGCAGCTCAACAGTAGCAGGTAAAAGGTTAATGCCCAGCCAGCGGCCCAATAGTAGCAGGTAAAAGGGTAATGCCCAGCCAGCATTTAAAATAATAGAGAGAAGCCGAAGAACAATGAATGTTCTTACCTGGAGATGTGGATGCCGGACTCTTCAAAAGTGATACAAGCATTTTCCCCGCCATTACTCTTCATATTCCCTGTTCCCTCCAGTCCAACAGGCAGTAGCTGATGTCATCACGCACACCTCTGTAGGCTGGTGATGGGTGGTGACATCAGCTATACATTTAAAGTGGTAAAGTGTTTCAAAAAATTTAAAGTGGTAAACTTTAAAATAAAGTCCGGGAAATTCGGAAATTAAGGGGGCCACTCAGGAATTCGTGGCACCCCAATATTTTGCCCTCAAAACCGGTAAAAACCATGGAATTTGGTACGGTTGGGAGGTATGGTTGAACTGTATGTTATGTACTGAGCTTCAAGAATGTAACCACAGTGTACCCTACTGGAAAAGAACGGAAATGTGTATAAACTATATGCCTGTGCAAATGTATGTTTTCATAGCAGAAGTTGGAACATACAGAGTCAACTTGCAAACTCTGAGAAAATAAGTGAAGAGTTTTACAATTGTGTTTATCCCAGGAAGAAGACAGGATGTCTACAGCTAGAAATTATTTATATTGTCTGGTAATAGAAATAATTGCAGGTTTCAAATGTAAAAGTGTTTAACTGTTTTATGACTTCCAGTTCTAGGCAAAGTTCTGAGAGATAAACATTTTTAACACAAAGGTGCTAAATTTTAAGTTTCTGTTTATCCTGGGAACTGGAGGCAGGTGACAAATAGTGATGTTATCCAGCTAATCCATCAGTAATATTTTGATATTAATTTAAGAACTATCTCTCAGAGAAAGTCTGTGCATTTTGTATTTGTCTTTGGACCCAAAAACATCCATCTTCAGCACTTCTCATCTGCATTTACCTTGCTCTGTAAGTATGTTTTCTGTATTTATTTGAGACTGTCCTGCAATGTTGTTTTAAAATATTTCCTGTGCTTCTGAACTCTGTAGTCACTGTATTGAGTTATTGAGTATTTTTTGTTCTTTTTTATTTATTATTAAATATATTTAAACCTTTTAATTGTGGCTGGTTTGTTTAGATATATATTTTTTTTCAATAATTATTTTTATTGTTTTGCAAAACCATTATACATTTCACACACTATTTACATTATGTACAATATTGCTTCCAATGTTTTAGTTCCATTTTGAATTTCCCTATAATATATTAAGAATAAATATCATTTAACCAAGTACAGGAAAATAAAATCACAAAAAATTAAACATAAAAGCATCTACAATAGACAATTATAAACCAACTCAAGCCAATAATTTGTATTATTTCTACATTTTCTATCTAATCCAAGAATGTGTTGGTACACATACAGAATGTCCTGACGGAAAGTGGATAGGAACCGCTCGTAAAATAATATTAAAGATTTGTTCCCAAATTTTTATGCTGTTTATACTTTTATTATTTCTAATTAACAATTTGTGCGCTAATATATGCTTAATCGCTAACAGCCTAAAATTTTGCCATGACACCTGTGCTGGGTTCAACCAATTTGTGGCTATATATAATTTCATTAGTAAACTAATATTCATAATTACAATCTTTTTTGTTTTGTCCAAATTCTCCGGTGGAATATGTAGAATCAGAAATTCCCAGGAGAGTGTTGAGTTTTGGTAACCCATTTTTTGTAGTTGTAACTTTAAAGAATTCCATAACTTATAAATGCACTTGCAACTCCAGAACATGTGTAACAGGTCTGCTGTCTGATCTACACACTGTGGACATTTAGGTGACTTTTTTGAATCAAATTTATGAAGTGTTAGATGGGTATAATATGCATTGTTAAATATCATCAATTGAGTAAAGACCAATTTTTGAAGTGATACGAATTTTAATGTTAAGTTAAACGCCTCTACTATTTTACTGTCGTCTAGGGATGGCAATTTCTCTCTCCAGTATTTCGATAACAGAATATGATTATTATATTTTCTCTCTTTTGCCATTTTATACGCTGAGGATATATATTTTCTATCTTGTTGCAATGCTTCCCACAGATGACCTGAAATAACTAGTTCCTCTTTTTAATTTCAGAACTGGTAAAATAATTTATGGCCAAATCTTTTAACTGCCTCATTATTATTAAATAAGAAATGGGAAGATTCATCTCTTTTAAGATATCATGTACCGCTACTCCTAGGAAGGTATAAATCCCTTACAGTTAATTCCTTAATAAATGGATATTTCTTTAAGTCTATCAGTTGATTACCAATAGTTATATTAGGATTCCCATCAAACGGTTGAAACATCCTCATATATTTTAAAAGGTTCAAGGAGGCAAACAGAGTTTGAGTCGCCATTGCCCATACCTTGATGTGCTCCATTAACTCATATTTACTCAATGTTTTTATATTCAAAAATGGTACAGCTTTAACATTAATTCCCTTCCCTTTTATATGTTTATAATTTAGCAGTACCTATTTGGGTATCCATTTTCTATTTTCATTATCCAAGTAAGACACCCTTAAAATCCTATTGGCCTGAATCACTGTATAATACATCTCAAAATCCGGTAAATCCAACCCCCCCCCCTCGTTTTAGGAGCCATCAGTTTCTCATAGGATATTCTCGTTTTCTGGGTTCCCACAGAAATTTCCCAATCCTATCTGAAATTGCTTAAAAAAGGATTTCGTGATTTTAAGTTGTGCTGCTCTAAAAATATATAGCATTCTGGGGAGAACGTTCATTTTTATTATCGCTGCTCTTGCCATCATCGGTAGCTTCAACTTACTCCATCTTTTCAAATCCATTTTTATTTGGTCTCCAGTTGCCTTAATATTGTTGATAAAAAATTCTCTATTTTCAGTTGAGAAGTCAATCCCCAAATATTTTATTCTTTCTTCTGTCCTTACTCGTCCTATCAATGGCAGCATTGAAAAAGGTGTAGGTGTCTTTAGAGGGAATATTTTGGTTTTTTTAAAATTTAGTTTGTAATTAGCAATTTTCTCAAAGGTTTGTATTGCTGTTAGTATTTTTTCCATATCTGACACCGGTGTGGTACTGTATATATTTAGATCATCTGCAAAAGCAGCCATCCTAACCTTTATCCCAAGAAGTACAGGATTGTTTAGATATATTTAAGCTCTTAGAGTACTTGCATGTGTATTTGGTGACACTGTATAGCCACTCCAGTAGCCTTGCTATTGGTCATACTTACCATTTGGATAATAGTAACATTACACAGTAGAATTGGTCACAATTTGTAAGTGCCTTATAGTAGCTGATAATTACTGGTTGGTGGCAGCTGGTGCTACCGTATAGTCTCGGCAGAAGGGGGCCTAGTTAGTGAAACTTTGCCAGCCTTCCCCAAGAGTTGTCTGTGTGTTTGTATATGAATCAAATTTCAGAGTGTGTGTGTGTGTGTGTGACAGTGTCTGAGAGAGTTACTTGGGCAGGGACATGAAGCACTGGTTGGACAGAGAGGGTGCTGGAGGTTTTGGTTTGACCACTCGGCTGAGATCTTAACCCTATAACTGTCCCAATGGGCCAGTGAGGAGTCTTATTGGGGATCTGGAGAAAGAGGGAGAAACCAACCCCAGACTGACTGTGATCTCTGTGTGTGCTCTTAAGGAAAATTGTACTTTACTCTGTGTGTACTTGTCATTCTCCCAATGTCCACGTCCCTCACTGGTACTAGTGGTGAGGACTGAGGCTCCTTGATTATTGGGCCAGTGCAGGGGTGTCACAATCCTGTACAGTCATTTGCAGGCTTATAGAACGGAAGTTGTGAACTTAATTGGAGACCACTAAAAATTCTACAAAGGTGGCAAGTTTCTGACTGCCACAGCTTGTCTATTCTAAGAAGTACATGTTTGTATTTTGTGTAGCATGCTGGAGTATGCATGTAAGAAGCAGGGATATTATCAGTTAGTTGTCATTTAATCTGAATCATGTTATACTTCAAGCTTATTTACTGTTATCCCATTAAATAGTCACTATTCAATGTACTTCTATAGTGCAGTTTACTGTATATCAGATATAATTTTCTCATTACAGATTCCATTAATTGAAACAAAATATACAGTGGGAAAGGAAAATGTATAGTTTAATCATTATTTAGAAATGCATTCAAGTTTGAAAATACATTTTTGACATATTTTGAGTATTTCATTTTCTTTACCATATACTAGTGATGTAGTTATGGTTTTGTAGTGATATCTAAATTAACAGCTGCCTTTACTGTACTTGCATTGCATGTAGTGCTTCATGATGGTAATGTAGAATTAATGAAGTTATTTGTCAAACTGACTTGCAGGTAACACTTGGTAGCAATGTATAGATAGCCCTCAATTGAAGTGACTGCCCCAGCACATAACCTGACATGTACCTTCAGGAAGCATTTACTTAGATGTATAAAACATTTCCACAAGGTAAAAATACAAAGTGTAAGCCTTTAAGTACATAAATATACTAAGCAGAACATCCAGTGGCACAGTTCTTTCTATTGTGTCTAGCTTAGTCTGTTGGTCATTTCAGATTATGGCTGTGAATAATGGGCATTGTCCATTGATTTGTACTTCTGGTGGCCAGTAGTGTGTACAGTTCTAGTACACAGCCAAGATGAAGATGAGCCTTGCTATTTAGTTCAAATATGTGTATTGCAGAGCTAGTGTTTAAGAATAAAGACCATTTATAATAAATTTAAGTGCCTGCTGCTGTCTTAGTCTGATGGCTGTTTTAAGTTAGTAGTTTAACTTAGCATGTGGTCCAAAGAGTTATTTCTGAAGCAACTTGAAACATCTAATGCATAAAACTATGTAATAGTAATGAGTGCCCAGCAGACTTGGTCTTCTTCTTTCGGCTTTTCCCACTGGGGGTCACCACAGCGGATCAACTGTTGTTTCCATTTCTTCCTGTCCTCTGCATCTTGCTCTGTCACACCAACTTCCTTCTCCTTCAGCCAACAGTAGCCCAATTTCCACCAATATCCTTTTGGCTAACAGTACTGGTGGAGGTCATTGTTTACCCGGGCCTCGACTGATCCGCTACAGAAATCTGTATTGTCCACATATGTCATTTGGAAAAGGTTTTACACAAATACCCTTCCTGATGTAACCCTCCCCATTTATCTCGGCTTGGGAACGGCAGAAAGAAATGTACTGGCTTGTGCATCCTCAGTGGCTGGGTTGCCCAGCAGACTTCGTAGAATTGAGAAATGACAATTCAAAACATATCACTTTATTAGAAAATTTGTCAAATTTGATAAATACTTCTGCAGATGATAGTTCTAGGGAAGTTAAAGCATATTAGGTATGAAGTGATAAAATAAAGTATCTATAATGTGACCTTAAATATAGCATGGCTTTGTTCTGTTAGGGAGTGTGCAGCATTTTGGCATGCAAGTCATTCTACTTAAGCATTCATCCACATATATGAATGTCTTTGCTTTACTCTTGTATGACTGTCACCCTGGTGACAGATGTGTGATGTTTTAATGCATTCTGGTTTGGGGTCTAGTTTTCTGCTTTCCTGTTTATATATTATAAATGTCAGTTAAATTACTTTCAAGTAATTGTAAATCCTGGAACCATGTTGTGATTTGCTGATCATCTACCTACCAGTAATACCGCCAACAGACTAAAAGTGCATCTGTAATAATATATACTTTCAAATGTCCTGTGTAGTATTTTATGTGAAAATCATCTGTCATGGTACAGGTCTTTTGTCCCGTGCATGAGAGGAAAAAAATAGCTGGTGCACTCTCTGAATATAAACATTTGAACTAGCAGAGTACTGCAGGGATCGGTCATGGGCTCTGTCCTGTTTTTCATTTATTTTACAAACATCTAAGCCAATATCTTTGAATAGTACTTCACCAAGACTGCAGAAGAGTGCAAACTGGGCACTGTTATCCAGTCAATCACTAATCTTCTCCAAAAAGGCCAGGAATATGCGCACGTCTGCTGTGTAGAAAACAGTCTGATGCTAAATAAATGCAAAACAGGCAGCACAGTAAACTTGGCAAAAAAGTGGAAGTTCATCATATTGACCACTGCTGCAGTAGGCTTAGCTATTTGCATTATATCCTGCCAGGGATATAACAGCCATCCAGCTTCCAAAGCTTCAGAGCACCTTCCATGTACCCAAACTGTCCAGCAGCTTGAGCCAAACTAATTAAAAGACAAGTTTGGGCACAAAGCTCTTCAGAGCTTTACTTGCTGTCAAGGAGTGCACTCTTCTGAGTCCTTCAATGATCAGTGATCAGCTTGTGCTGTTCCTTTGCTGGGCAGATAAGATCCCTTTGGGGAAAAATAAACTTCCATTTAATAATTCTGTATATTGTTGATACTTTTGGCTAAAGAAGACATTATTTTAAAGCTAGGAATGTGTGTTTTAACAGAATGTAATGAGGCTGCACTGTACTTTTAAACTGGAGCACTTTTTTTCCCTGTGAGTTTAAAAGCTGTTTAAAGTAACTGAAAACCTTATTTTCTGTGTATATATTGTGTTTGTTTTACTCTGTGGGTTTACTCTGTAAAAAAAGTTACTTTTAAAGACTTTTTGTCTTGTTGCAGCATTTGCTGCTTGTTTTCTCTGGAAAAGAGACATAATTTTCGGCTTGATCATGGAACAATCTATCAGTCCCATGTCGATCCTTCTTCCAGCCACAAAAAGAAAAATTTAAGCAAACGGTGCTACCCATCACAGCAGGCTAACAGTTTGCCTGAACCACTCAGACCACTCATCCTTTACCCCAGATCCCTCTAGTGTAACACCTGAAGTCACTATGGACTGAGGGTTATCCATGGCCTCTATGGCTGTTGTGGTCTGCTCAGTGGGCAAAGGACACCACTCTTGTCGGTCCTGGAAGAAGGAACAGGGAAGGATTTCCTGTTTTGCCAGAATGCTGTGCTATGGGGAAGCTGCTGCTGGGATTAATAATATTGTTTGTTCTACTTTTCCTGTCAAAGCAAAACAGAAAACAAAACCTGTATCTACTCCTCAAATTTCCTTAGACAGGGGTAGTTCACTGGGTTTGGCTCAAGGTTTAATTAAGGCTATTGACTTCTTGTAAATTAGTTTATGGTAAAAGAAAAAGGGATGCCAATATTTCTGAAGAGATTCATGATTCTGAATCTGGATAGGAGGTTGGAGGAACAGATGCAAGGTTTCCTCTTCAGAATTCTGATTCAGACTCCGAGGAGAGCTCAGTTTCAGACTATCCTGTGGAGGGTTCTCTTTCTGTGAGACTATTTCTAGAATGTGCCAGTGTTTTCAGTGGAAGAACACTTAACTTTTGCAGTCACTAGGAAAATAGTATAAACTGTTACACAAGGAATTTCCAAAACTTGCACCTATTCCTTCAGTTCTGTCAGCTTTGGGTCATGTGTCTTACTGCCTGCAGTTTTACTGACAGGTAGTCAGCTGCCACTGAAAAGGCAAATATGATGTCTAAAGTTCCTCAGTCTTTTAAGGTTGTATACACTCTTCCCAAACTTGATCCAGCAGGTATAGCATTAGTAAATCCTTCTGCTGCTAAACACATAGTTTATTTTAATCCTACTATTTCTGATAAGGACTGGAAGATTATTAAGTACAAGGAAAAGGTGTATGCTTCTGCAACTTTGATTTTCAGGGTGTTGAACTCTCATATTTTAAGGTATCTTCTGACTAATAGTGAAAGCATGAGGAATGTTTTGTCCGCAGTTTCTTCTTATGAGGAAAATCTGCTTTAAATAATTTAGTTACTTCTATTGATCAAGTCACCACTCATTGTAAACAGTGTGTGTGTCTAATTCTGTTAATGCTTCTTCAAGGGCTAAGGCAACTGGTATTCCTCTGAAGAGGTTTGCATAATTGTGTTCTCAGAACCTTCCAGATATTAGTAATGAAATTTTAAACTCTCCTTTTGATAAGAGATTTAGTTTTGGCCTCTCTGCTGCAGAGGTGATCAAAAATGTGATGAAAGCAGTAAGCTGATACAGGGAATCTCTAAGATTTTTCAAACCACCTCTTCCAGATTTTCCAAGAGATTCTCCAACTCCTTATCAAATTTTTGGAAAGAAATTAAATAAACGGTCTCAACAAAATACAGTTAGACATTTAAGAAGAAATGGCAAGGTGGGGTTCCAAGAATTCTGTTAACTCCTAAAACCAAGAGCAGCCCAATATGTCAGAATGACTGTTTAAGAGAGTTTATTCAGCCCTCCCATCCTGGCAGCCCTTTTTGGTTCTTCCAGAAAGTCTAAATATCCACTTTTCTCTTTGGAAGCAGATAGTTTCAGGCAAATAGGTTCCAAAGATCATTCATCAAAGTTAAAGATGGTAGTAGGAGCACATTTCTCCTTTCCAGGGGGTATCTCTTCATCCTCTAGACCAGACTCTTGTTTCCTCCTATCATATGCTGTCCCAGGGAGTCACAGAACCAGTTCCTCCTTCCCAAGTAAGAAAGTGGTTTTATTCGGTGCCAAAGAAAGTGTTTGGAGACCAATTTGGATATTTCTTTTCTAATCCTGTTTGTGCATAAATTCAAAATGATATTGCATGACAATCATAAATTCAAAATTATATCACGTCACAATCTCTTGCTTCGTCTTCCTAATTCATGTTTCCTGGTAGCACTTAAGTTAGAAGATACACATTATTACATTCCTTCTCATCCAGGCTTCCAGTGTTTCCTAAGGTTTTGTGGGTCTGCATTGCATTGTCTGTTCTCTTCCTTACCCTTTGGACTATCCACTGCATCAAGAGTGTTCACAAAGTGTCTAGCTCCAGTTATAGCTCATTGCAGCCTACACGGTATCCACATTTTTCCATGTTTAGTTTAGGGGAAGTTTTGTTGCAAGTTAGGAGGGGAAAAGGGAGTGACACTCTAGCAGCAAAACTGGAATATAAACAGCTGTAAAAGTACTGAAGCACAAATCCAGGAGCAAAATTCACAAAATTACCAGTACTGCTTATCACTGTGAAGCTGAAAAAGGTGAAGAGGATGACCAGTGAACGTAAATATAGATGATGATTGTTTACTGGAGATATTCTGCTTGACTGTCCTGACGAAGAATTATGAAATAAGAAATGTAATACAGGGTGAGGTTCTCTGTTTACCAGTCACTCTGTGTCCCCAAACTCACCCTTGTTCTTGATAGAGACTCAAAGTACAAGCATGGATACAGCAGGTAAAACTGAATTCTTCATGTGGTAGCTGGACTTCTGTTTCATTATAAAGTGCAGAGTGTGGCAATCCAGAAGGATCGTGGAGCACAGTCACTACTTTTCCACATTCAGAGTTATTTAATGAGTTTGGGTACTTGAGAGAATGCTTCCCTTCCTCTGAGCTATCTCATTCAGGAGTTTTACTAGCCCTAACCCAATAGGATGAGCTTCACTGTGCTGACTCAGGCCATAATGGAAGAGTTATATCCCAACCAACACCTCTTGAATCCTATCCTATTGTCTGCTCTATGACCCATATGTCAGTGCAAATGCTAAATGAGTAGAGATTGAGTGAAAATGCATACATTAACTTTTGTAGTTATGGAACTATAAATAGTCCTGTGAATGTAGAGCTGATTCATTTTGTTTCACTCGTGTAGTAAATATTGTGTAGTAAATTCACTCTTGTGTAGTAAATCTTGTGTAGTAAATTTCCATGTTATTGCACAGCTTCTGAGTCTGTGATTATATCAGAACAGTCCTTATGTGGAATTTCCTTCTCATCAAAATGCTGGATAAATAAGCTTATAATAAAATGGAAAGAAATGATAAGTTCAATTTAGATGTCACTAAAGAGAATGTGAATGAAATGCGACATAAAATGAGTTTATGAAATATTGATTCTGCTGCTGCTGTCTTTAATTTAATAAATCAGCTTGTGTTTTCCTGTAACAAAATCCTTATATTAAATCTTTAATTTTTAATACTGTCCACCTCCACTGTTTCAGAATTCTTGAGATATATATTTTGCACTAAGGAGACTATCTGAAAGAAACAACTTGCAAATGAAAATAGGAATTGATGTGTTTTTATTTCAAAAGTCAGTATTTGATAATAATTTAGTGAGAATGATATTACGCAGGAAGGTTAGTCCAACTGTAGTTGTGCATTTTTACTTTTTAAATATGATGGTAAATATGATGATTATCTCCCTTTTGCTAAATTTTGAGTACCTTATCACCCTGAATATGTGTAGTGGTACACAAATTGTAATGCTTTTCCACCACTAAGATGGTACAATAAGTTGTATGTAATTTCTGAGGGGTTCTAGTAAATCTACATCTGTGCATAATGCTCTGAAATATTAACAAACAAAAACAATAATCTAAAATAATGTTTTGTTTGCCAAAAGGAGTGCAACCTTATTATTAGTTCTCTGCAGTGTTTGAGGATGCACCCCCCCACGCACACAGTATTCAGGGATCATTGACCTCTGTGAGACAATTTTTAGTATAGTTTGCCTTTTTGTGTAGATTTATTCATTTATTCACATTACTTATAGTTTGCTTTTTTGTGAAGATGTATTCATTTATTCATGTTACTTATAAATAAACAAATAAAATATTTAAGTAAATATTTATAATGTCTGAATATCTCATTGTATTATAACCTATTTCCAGTGGATGCCTGGGGAGAAAAACATCATATTATAAAAGTGCACATGTTGAAAACCTCACACCTATGTACTGAAAACATGAACAAAGTAAAACATTAAGACTATTTTAGCAGCAATTTTAAAAATGGGATTAACTCAGTTTATAGTATGGTGTATTGACGTTTCGGAGTTAAAGAGTTTATGGTTTAGGATGTTTAGGATGTTTAATAAGGATGAAGTTGATAGCACAGGTAAATAAACCTGTCATTCCATACTCCATTATTAGCAACTTTGGTGTACGTGCATGTGTATATAGACCCATTTTTAAAACACTTGATAAAATATACATTGTACAGAGCTATGCATTTACTATTTATGATGTGACACAGTAGACATAATGTTCTGAATCTATTACTGGTTGTAGTTTGTCATTCAGTCGATCTGCATAGGGCTGGATAACTGTTTCCTAAACAGCAATTACAAGTTATAACACAGGATTAAGTGATACCAGATGTAGACAAGCCTGGGATTCCTGAAATAAAACCAAATTAAAGCCAAGCCTTGAGAAGATGTTAACTCTTATATCATATTAAGAGACGTTCAGGAACTAACAATCCAGTTGTGTTGAATTGTGTCATGGTGTAATCTAGGACTCGTGCTTCTAAGCTGCAGGTTGTAATTAAGTCATGTGGTGTAGATGGCTGAGACTGAACATCATAAATCCATTGGAATAAAGGCTAAAAATAAGACTGAGGTGTGAAAAGCAGTACAGTTGATAGTTACAGCAAACTCCAAGTAAAACATTGTCTTTTTCTGTAGTATAATGCTATATGTTGGTTGTGGAGGAGAGCTTGGTGTGCATGTTGAAGCTTCTGCTGTTTGCTTCATAGGTTCATAGGTAGGTACTAGGCTATCGGCCCTAGGGCCCATACAAGCCTAGCCAAAAAATGTACCCTGGCTTTCGCCACCCAAGAAAATTATTTTCCTGTGCCCCTGTTGAGCAGAGCCACAGAAGTGATCCCTGGGGTGAATTTCCCATCCAACCATCAAGATTTTTCTTGAAGACTGCTAATGAGGAGCTCTGTTTGACATAGATAGGTAGTCTGTTCCAGAGTATGGGAAGTCTCTGGGACAGGAATCTATCCCTCCAGCATGTTCTGTTTATTGTGATGACAAGGTTTAGGTCCCTAGAGCATGTAGTTCGGAGGGATTGGGAATTCTTTATGTGGAGCATGTCCAACAGCTCTGGGTTTGACATAGCTTTGTATGTTAGGCAGAGATCGCCCCTGAGTAGGCAATATGCGATGGAGTAAAGCTGTAGTTTTTTTAGACGGTCTGCATAGGGCATCTGTTTGAGGCCAGTAATCCTCTTTGTGAGGTATTTCTGTGCCCTTTCAAGTTGTTGTAGATGTCTTGTGAGGTACATACCAAAAGGGGCGTTGTACTCTATAATGGGACTAATGAGTGATGAGTAGAGGGGAACAATAACCTCTTTTTTTCTGGATGAGAATCCTTTTGTGATGAGATGAGCCACGTAGAAGGATTTCCTGACCACTGTGGTGATGTGATTATCAAAGGAGAGACTACTGTCCACCTGTGTCCCAAGGTCTCTTATCACATTTTTGGCATTAAGTAGACTACCAGCTATGTGGTAGTTCATGGGTACAGAGTTTTTACCAAAGGGGATGACAATACACTTTTTGGCATTGAGCTTCAGGCCATGGCTTTGACACCAGGTATCTGTCTCAGTGAGGCCCTTTTGTAGTTTGTCCACATCGTTAGGAGTTTCGATTATGGCTCCTAGTTTGCAGTCATCAGCAAATGTTGTTAGCCAAAGACCTTCTGTGTTGGCCTGCACTTCAGAGAAGTAGATACCAAACAGGAGAGGACCCAGGACTGAACCCTGTGGTACTCCATTTGTCACTGGTCTGATGTCGGATTTGGAATCCGCTACTTTCACAGTGTGGGTTCTGTCCATGAGCCAGTTAGCAACCCATCTTGTGACATAGGGATTTATACCTTCTTTAGTGAGCTTATCTATAATTCCAGAGTGGGGGATGGTGTCAAAAGCCTTGGCGAGATCTAGATAAGCTGTGTGAACCATTTTACCCTCATCTATGGCTTTGGTGACTGCTTCAAAGAAGTCAATCAGGTTTAGGAGACATGATCTGCCTTTTACAAATCCAAACTGGGTAGGGTCCAGAGTTTGGAGATTACCAATGTCTTTGTTTATGAGTTCCATGATGATACGTTCCATGGCCTTGCCGACCAGGCTCGTCAGGTTAATGGGGCGGTAGTTCCCGGGGTCCGTCGTGGCTCCCCCTTTGTGGAGTGGGATAACTGTTGCGGTGCACCATTCAGTGGGTACAAAGCCTGAGGTGAGGCTATGATTGAACATGGTACTTAGGTAGGGTGCCAGTTCATTCTGTAGTTCATGTAGAACGCAGCCTGGGATAATTTCAGGTCCCATGGATGCTGTGTTCTTGGCTTTGGAGAGTGTGTTTTTTACCTGTGCAGCCGTGATTATAGGAACTTTGCATTCTTCCAGTATAGAGATGGGCCATCTAGGGGGTGAGAGGGGGGTAAAGTTAGCACTGAACCTATCTGCTAGGATGTTGGCAATATCAGTTGGTTCTGTATATTTAGTGCCATTGTGCTACAACTCAGAGCAGATCTGAGTGTTCCCATTTAGATTCTTGACATAGCTATAGAATGCTTTGTGGTTGTCTTTAGAGTCCGTGGCAATTTTGTTTTCGTAACTAGCTTTGGAGGATTTTATGAGGAATCTCAGCTTCTTACTGAGGTTGACCAGGGAGTTCCTCCAGTCATGGGATTTTACACTTGTTTGCAACAGTTTCTTTCTTCTGTTGTAGAGTTTGTTTATGGCAGAGGACCACCAGATTGGCTTCCTTTTTTGGAGGATAACATCTTGGTTCTATTAGGGATAGCATGATCCATGCACTCGTGGAAGTGCTTATAAAGTGCATTTGTGTAGGATTCGGCAGTCATACCTCTATTGTCCGTCTGCATGGGTGTCATGAAGTTTGCCACTTCTGTCAAGAAGTGTGAAGTTGGCTTTGGAGAAGTTTTATACGATGGTTTTCCTAATTGGGGGTTGGGGTGGGATGTGGATGTCTAGGCTGATTAGCTTGTGGTCGGATCTGACCAACAAGGAATTGACCTCTGGTGTGGAACACCGGTTTCCCATGTTGGTAATGACCAGGTCTAGGATATTGCTGCCCCTGGTGTGGGTGTGAATAAGTTGATCCAAGGCATTGGAATTTATGAATTCTAGAAAACGTTGAGCAAAAGAGTTGGTACATGAGTAGTTTTCCCAGTTAATGGTGGGGTAGTTGAAATCGCCCATTATTAGGGTGCTGGGTTGTACCCTAATACTTTCCAGTGTATCAAGAAATGAGGAGTGTGAATCCTGGGGCATGGTGGGGGGGTCTGTAGCAAGCTACAATTTGGATTGCGGTCTTGCCCAGAGTTAGTTGCACTTGGATAATCTCGGATGCATTATGCTATGCAACTAGCCTGGAGGTGTGGATATCCTTAATGAATATGGACACGCCTCGACCTTCAGTGCTTCATTCTGGGTTAGGTGGCCGAAAGGTGTGGTATGAATTGTAGCCTGGTAATGCAGAGGTGCTCTCTGGAGCTTTGAACCAGGTCTCTGTCACTGCACAGATGTCAATGTTCTCCATTTTAAGGAGTGCCTCGAGTGAGTGCATTTTGAGGTTTAGACTTCTAGCATTGAGTAGCATTACCCTCAGATTTTGCTTATTTGTACATGCTTCAGCATGCTATTTAGTCAGGGAATTTGTACGTATGTCAGATTTATTTTATGTTGTAGAGATAGGTATGTACATGAACTGTTTGCATGACTCTGTGTGAAGGGTACCTTATTACACAGTCATATCAGTAGATATGACCGGAATGTATAGCTTGTGCAGACAAAGGTATGCCCAGATCTATGGCAAAACTGCAGGATAAAAAGCAGGTTTTTTTCTTTGCTAAATTTTTATTTTTTCAGGAATCACACACTCACAAAACAAATAAGTCATTACATTCCGTGAACTATTTGTAATGTCAAGCATAAACTATGGAGTCATTTTCCCTTGACTTCAGAAGACGTTATTCACCATATTTCAGTCAAAAACTAGAAAGGAAGTAATTTGTTCTTGACATTTACATTACATAAATATGTGGTCTTAGGATGATGTACACATTCACAGTTAAACGTAATGCATTAAAACGCCATCTCACTGTAGATATTATCGGTCCTATGTTATCTGGTTTTACATTCCACTCAATGGCTTGAGCGATCAGGCACCTTGCTGCACATTAGAATGGCAGTGCACAGTTGTATGTTATTATGTCCTTCACTTTTCGTGCTCTGTCATCGCAGTAACTAGATGGTGATGTCACGTGTGGTGATGAGTGGTGCTATGTGTGTGTGTGTGTGTGTGTGTGGCCAGGTTTGCATAAGCATTGTAGCCAATGCACCAATTGAAGTTCAGGAAGGAACAGTCACATGATACCAGAGGAGGTGTTCTCTCGTCTTACTTGTGTCACCCCCTTATAAATGTTATCACTAGCAGCCAGTGTTTCCAATGGTGAGACCTTTCAGGAATCTGGCTCAGCTCTCAGTAGTAGTAGGCTAGGGCATGCAGTCAGCTCAGCTTGTTACTGGCTTATTAACTTATCAGGCCATGAACTCTGTTTCACCTATTTTTGTTTTGGTATCTTACATCATCCTATGGCCTTGCCACCCTGTGCTCCACAACCATGTCAGGTTTATCAGTTCTCCAACCCCCTAGCTAGGTTTTAAGTTCTTTGTTTCTAAAGAATAGTCAGACCCACTTATGCTATATTGATGAGGATACAAAAAGTCCAAAATGTGGCATGTTTACAGCTTATGGGGTTTAAATTTAATGACCTGAATGTACCCACAAAGACTTAAAAGTCATGGGCATTCAGAAGCCATGTATTTGAAACATTGGCATGTCCATAGTGGGTTATTTACATGTCCATAAGGGGTTATTTGCATATTACCAGTGGGCCTCCAGTACAAGAAGTTTTTATGCTGTATTTTTAAGTAGAAACACTTTACCAGTGTATTTTATTGAATTGTGTGCATGCACCACGGCTTAAAGAATATGATGGGCATAATAAAGGAAAATGAAATGAGACGTATTGTAAGCAGTCGTACATTCATTTATCCTTTGATATAATACTTTAATAACTATGGACATGTATGTTGATTTATCTTAAGAATGTTAATTACTTGCCACTTGAATTTTGTTGAAAAGAATTAATGGAAGGGAATTAACACAAATCTTGATGGCAGGGTATACAGAGCCATTAAAGTTCTGACAGTCAAGTGCTGTAAATTTTCCTGGTCATACTAGATATTTTCTGTTTTTATATAGCATAGGTCATTGATGCTGTAGGGGTGGAAACCCCATTTTCATTGTGTAAATCAGTAACACTGTTGACTGGGCTACTGATAGTAACTCTGCTGCTGCTGGAGACAGGATTGGATTTCTTAAGTGGCTCTGATTTTACAGTTCTCAAAAACATTTATATTAGATGAAATCTGGGAATTATATCTGCATTTTTTAATTACAGTGTCTGGTTCTTACCTTAATTTTCTTATTATTCTTTGCACATATGTTTGTACATGCAAGTCAAATGATGGCAGAGAACACTCAGTATAGAAAGCTGACAGTGTTATTAGTGGTAATTAGGAAAAAAAAGAAGTTGTGCTGAGGGAGTGCTCCAGTGTAAAGTGCCAATTTCCATGAAGATCCAATGTTTTTTCCATGATTGTAGTAGACCAGATTTGGGAGTTACTAGTATTTTCCCAGAAAGTGGAAAATCTGTATTGCTGCTTATTATATAAATTGATGGAACTGCAGAGAAGACACAAGCCAGTATCATTGCATTGCTTGCTGCCACTGGAGTAGGGCACCATGTCTCACTACATATATCACAACCACTGAGGGCAAGGAACCCATAGTGAATTTATTTATCAATGTCAGATACGAAGACCACTCACAGTACAGACTGGACCCTTCCCAGTGCAATTGCATAGGTCACTGATGGCTGATCTGTGCACATTTCAGTGTCACTGGTTATGAAAGTACAGCTAGGTCACCCCACCATTGTCAGTAAAATGGTGTTTGTTGTAGACGTATGGGTGAGAAGCTCATTGAGAAGGCATTTTTTATTTCATCATATTATATTTTAAAAGGTACTTGTACCCTTTCATTTAGGAATTGACACTGTAATGCTTCATGGGACATAGATGGGTAACCTTCTGAACAAGGATATTAGTTGCTTAAAGAGATGTTTTTTCTTTTAAGCTCTGTCCATATTATGCCAAAGTCCCATATGGCCCTAAGTTTCCATTCTGTGCTTTGTATTTTTACACTGAGGTTTGCAGTTCAGAGCTATAAAATTTTTATTAGGATCCTTTGCTTGGCATATCTGGATTTTCCAGTTACCTTACCACTTTATAATCAAAATGCCCATATTCTTCCACACATTTCTGCAATGGCTTTTCATTTACTGATCTATGTGGCTTTCAGAAGTGACAGTAATAATTTTGTAAGTATGTCAAAAAATTCAAGATAAAGCAGATCCCTCCCACTCTTCCTTATTTTGACAGTTCTGTTGTATAATCTCTTAAGCAACTCAGTTTAGCTGCTGCTATAAGCAAACACTTATACCTTAATATTACTGCTGCAAAATCATTGACAATACTGACAATAACAGACAGTGGGGATCTGTAACTATATTATTTTGTCTGCTGCATCTATTTTATGTTGCAATTACATAGCTTATTGGAGAGAGGGTAGGAAATAAGAGTTGAAATACAGTGAAGTGCAGTTTGTCCAACATATTAAATCCTAATGAAAATAAATTAGTTTTTGGGACTTGTCTTTTTCCTGATAGTATGCTAAGTTGATAGATCAGTAAGAAAGGCAGACACACACACACACACACACACACACACACACACACACACACACACACACACACACACACACACACACACACACACACACTTCCTTAAATATCTTGAACATACATCTGTAACATCTTATAGGATGTCAATAGTTCATTTATTCATTCTTTCAAAGGCTGGCATTAGGGCATATAGATGGCTAAGGAACCTAGGCATAAGTCTCATTTAGAATGTTTGAATACTATGCCCCCCAGTCAAGTTATTTAATCTTGTTCCTCAGCCTGTGAGAAAAAATGAGTGTCCTTACTGAGGTAGCTTGGATAATGAAAGGAAATGGGAGAATGCAGTTTTGCTGTACTAGTTTATTCTGTACCCTGGCAGCAGTAATTTCTACAAGTTAAATCTACAACACTACCATAAGACTAGGAGACTAAACCATATACAATAGTTATGTAAATTACAACCTTAGCACATCAGCAAGGGAGAGGACTCGTGTCTATTGAAACGCTTTTATTGATGAACCTGTCAAATCACTAACATTAGAAAAGTTGTTGATTTTAACCATTACGTACCTTTATAGCACACAGTATTTCTTATCATTTTAAAACTGGTATCTCCTTAAGGTGATCGTCTTTTTTGTTCCTCTGCCTCAGGTCATAATCAGGAGATTACCTCAAATGCATTCCTTCTAATTTAAAATATTTATTTTATTGAATGTTTACACTGACTTTTTAAAATAAGTCTGTGACTGAAACAGGTGTTGCTATATTGAAGAAAACTGTTAAGCTCACTTCCTTTCAAAGTCTAAAAACGTATCCGTTTCAAAATTCTCACAATTCATCTTGCTTGAAATTATTAATGTCTGCATTATCTGAACCACAAACTCTCATGCATGTTAATATTGACAGCACGACAGACTAACCAGGTTAAGATATGTCCTACCAACTGTTCACTGCAAGAATATTACTTTGCTTCTGGGTAAACAAAATACCCCAAAACTCTGCCTTCTTTTTTATGTTACTTTTTACTGCATACATCACGTATATTCAGTAAAATTAGAAAATTCAGATGGTGTGTATATATATATATATATATATATATATATATATATATATATTCATTTTGATTAATCAAGTGCATATTTTTGGTCTAAGACATTTCACATTTCAGTAGCAAATATGACATATAATTAAAAATAAATTATTAAGAAAAAGTAAATCTTATATTTCTGCCAGCACTATACATATTTTTCTGATAAACGATTGTATTTCTTTGCATATGTTGCACATGTTTTACTGATGATGCTTGTATTTCTTGAGTTAGCATTTTTGTAAATTATCTCATCATTAAGTTTTGTCAAGTCCCACAAGTAGTTTAACTATGTTACTATGTGATCATTACAATTTTCCACTGATAACCAAGTAATCAGCACCATTCAGGATGTTATGTTGTAATTTTCGCAGCCTTCTTTTAAGTCTTTCACTGCACAATCAGCTGCATTTTGTACTGTTTTACAGTCTAATTAGCCCCATTTTCTATTGCTTCACCTTGTATTGAACACCACTCTTTTGTAACAGTATTACCATCTAATCATTACCCGTCTGTGCTGTTTAACCTTGTAATTATCACAATTCAATGTTTACAGTATAATCACATCTGTTATGCACTTTTTTGCCATGTAATCATCGCTATTCTGTACTTTTGCTAAGTAATCATCATGTGGTAATGTTAACTCATGCCATGAAATGCCCAAAGTATCACTCTCACTTTTAATCAGCTCTGCCTTCTGCATAGCGTACGCTGTCGTCTTTTACAGCCTAAACCACCACATTTATATTGATATGCTACACTTGATTTCTGTTAGTAAATCTGCACCTGTTTCAAATGAGTATTACTCGTGCACCATCATTGTTTTATCTCTATTATGGTATAAAACCTTATCCTTTTTTACATATGAGCAGTAGTGTTTCTGTTTCTTCTCTTTATCAATTTACTTTACTTAGTATGTCTTTCTGTTTTTCACACTGACCCTTGAATGTGAGTGTATCCATAAATGCACTATGGCATATCAGCACAGTTTCCAAGTTCATTCATTAGATACTGCGAATGGAATGTAAAAAACAGAAGGTTAGTATGGTTAATGGCATAAAAAAATCCCTGCCGATTTTACGCATCACAGAGTTGTTATATTCAAAATGTCATTCTGTCTGCACAGCGCCACTTTCCAGTACAAGACCGAAAGTGTAGCATAGATATTGAAATAAATATCTCTTTCTAACTAGGTATTTATGCTACTACAGTTCCACAGACAGACTAGCCCATGTGTTACAAAAATAAATTATTTAAATTTCATTGAAAATTTAGGCAATAGTATGTCAGTGTAGAAAATATATTTCTGGGATTCTGCTATAGTATCTGTAGTGCATAACCTTTAGAGATAATAGAGCAGGCAACTCCATGACAATGAAAGATGACACACTGCAACCAAAGAGTTCCACATTCAGTCTGTGGCTCAAGTGGACATGTGCAAGAGGACTGACAAGTCATCAGCCTGCTCACCTCTTCCAAGGGTGTGGGTGAGGGGGCATGCATGGGGCATTGCTTGTTTGTGAGGCCAAAATGGGAGCCATACTGGAGAATTACCTTTGTGGTAGTATTGCACAGCCCTGCACATCACCCACTGAAAGCTGCATTATGACTCTTCAACTGGCCCAGTCGTTCTTTTGTTACATTGTGTCTTGCATCCATTTGAATCTCCATATATGGTAAATGGCCACCTCTATGTGTATAACCTCTACAAGAAAAAGTCCCTCTCACTAGAGGACATGGGACAACACAGGAAATGGTGGAGAAGATAGAAATCAGTGGTGGGGAGCAAAAAGAAGGAAAAAAAGACATTATAAAGTAGTTATACATGTGCTTTATGATGTTGATAGTATGCCTTCTAAGGGGGCATATTAGGCTGTTTTTTTTCTCTTCCAAAAGTGAATAAATGTATTATAAATAGTTCAGTTCTATGAATGAGATATCTTAAATACCTTAAGAATCACCTTAAAATACTCAGAGATTGGGATACTTGTTTTGAAACTTATTTATTTTATTTATTTATTTTACAGGTAGGTGAATGGATTTCTGAGGCCATTTTCTGTCATGACCTTGGTAAAAAATGCATAAAATAAAGAACACAGAACATAATATTAACTTAGAGGAACAACGTCTGGTACAATGATTGCACCAAGTACAGTCTTACATAAATTATTTACCAAGGATGTTGTTTCTCATAGCAGGTATGTCTCACAAGATAATATAAAGAAAACATGATGATACAAGCCATGTTACCAAAACTGTGTGTGATACAAGAGTTTCTAAACTAGGTCTGATGTTTCTTACTGTAGAAAGTTGTTAGTAAATAATGCCAGAAAGTAGCAAGAGTAAATGGTTGCAGTTTATGAAAAGATAGTCATCAGAAAAAAAGTTTGTGGAAGAGATAATAGATTACAAGTGGACTACATTCACTAATTGTGTAGGTAGGATTCAAGCTGACTGATAAAAGATCTAAGAATGGAGAACAGACTTTAGAGTTAGCAGGAGAGAATTCAGTAAGTAGGGGTGTAATTGGGGGAAAGCTTTGTCAATGCAGACCAGGGCATATAGAGAGGTTAATGTGAGAGAGCAGAAAAAGAGGATCTTGTGGCCTCATGGCTTCCTTTTTAGTTAGTAGTACATGCACTGATCTAAAATTATGACTTTTGGACTTTTTTTTTAATAAAGTACACTGATAAGTAGTTTAACTGTACATGGAAAAAGAATTGCATCTCACAGTTATATAGTCATACAGGGATACTGCTTTTTTCTCACTCCAACAGTGCCACTGCTTGTTACATATGTGTGGCAAAGCGTATAGAACATTATGGAAGGGTGTAAAAGCATCCCACCATGCAGCTCTGTCTTATTAGGCAAAATAAGGCCTGTGTGTTTTTTCTACATTGTTGACTCATTCCATAAGAAATAGGATGAGGTTTGTATGAACTGAAAATTTCTATCCCACTAGCTCTTGCACTGTGCAGCAAACTAGAGTGAATATGTCTAATGCTTAGTAAAACACTCTGCTTGTGCTGTGCTGATGAGGTCATAACAAGGCCGAAATATGCATATCCACAGCTAGTGGGGTTTTGGCTTTATTGGACAGACATTGTCCATTGAAAGGACTTAAAAATAAATAAGTCATGGACATTCAGAATTGCCATTAAGAGGAAACACCTGATGCTCATAAGGGTCATTTGCATATATCCCATGTGCCTGTGATACAAGAGGTTTGAGAGTTCGCTCAGTGGAAGTTCTAGCTTGGCTAGAGTTTTCATTTATTTTTTCCTGATTGTTTTTTCCTGTGTGACCGTCTCACTTTTTGTTTTAGTTTGTTAGTTGGGATATTTTGCAGTCAACCTAATGGTAATGGACATCAGCTGGGAATAACAGCCCTGTGTTTCTGATGCTTAGCAAATCTTTTCCTGTGCTGATGATGTCATAACAAGGCTGAAATATGCATATCCACAGCTAGTGGAGTTTGGCTTTATTGGCTTGAAATTGTCCATCAAAATGACTTAAAAAGAAATAAGTCATGGGCATTCAGAATTGCCATTAAGTTGAAACACCTGATGTTCATAAGGGATATTTGCATATATCCATGTGCTTCTGATGAAAGAGGTTTGAGAGGTCACTCATTAGAAGTTCTAGCTTGGCGGCAGTTTTCATTTTGTTTTTTCTGTGTGACCTTCTCACACTTTGTTTTACTTTACTATATACTTAAAATTCATATATTTTGGGTTATGTCTACATTATATCTTCATTATTTTTGCTTTAACCATTAGACCAACTGCATTGTTTTGTGTGCGTGTGTGTATGTGTATGTGTGTGTGTGTGTGTGTGTGTGCATGTTTGAGTAAGTGACAAAGTGCTTAGAACAGCTCTGTCTTGTTAGTCTGGGTTAGCTACACTGTGACAGCAGACTTTATATCATTAGCAGAAAGGTTAATCTTGTTCTCTCTGGCTCCACCTTTCAAGTCTATTGTCTGTAACTGAAGGTCCTGCACATGTGAAAAAAAGTACCATTTGCAGGCATCTATAGTGAATCCTGAAATACATGTTGTGAAGTTAGGTGAAGGCTGCCAGCCCAGCTAGATAGAATTTTGTAGATAATTATGTCATTTGTAAATATTAATGTAAGCCACAGGCTTGTTCTCTTAAATGTGAAAAGACTATATTGGATGTTGAATTGAAAAAATGTAACAACAGTGCACTCTGCTGTATGAAAGCTGATAAGTCAAGCATTGTGAAATTCTTTGATCTGAAACACAGAGCCGAGATGTCTAGAGGTAGGCATTCTGCCTACTGTTTTGAGGCAAGAGTTAATGGCTAGAATTTACATGCATAATTGCTTTTATTGCTCTGGCTTCCTGACCAGCTGCAAGATCAAAAGGACTATTAACCTCTGAGTTTCTGTTAGCCTGGGAACCAGAAAGAAATGATGTAATCTGAAATGAGTCAGTGGTACTGTGTTGCCAATTTAAGGACAGAAAGAATGAGAGCATTTTAGCATTTGTCTTGAGAACGTCCAACTCACCAGCGCTCTGCCTATGTTCTATATGTAAGGTGTTTTAAAGAACTGTGTTTTCTCTTAGATATAGCTAGGAACTCAAAAGATTAGATTAGTTTTTTCTGTAGTGATATCAGAACTTTTCTACTGTATTATTTTAAGTATTTCTCTGTGATCCCTGAACTCTTGGCTAACACTGTGTAATAAGAACTATTGTCTTGTGTTTTTTATTATTTATTATTAAATATTTTTAAACCGTTCAACTGTGGCTGTTTTGTGTAGAGATAATTTAAGCTCTAAGAGTACATTGCAAGCATTTAGTGATATTGTACAAAGCCATTTCAATAGCCTTGCTGTTCAGTCACACTTACCAGTTGGATAACAATATTGCACAGTATAATTGGACACCCTTTCATAAGGGCCTTTTAGTAGCTGATAAATATTAGTGGGTGGTGGCAAGTGGTACTATTGTGTAGTCAGGATAAAAGGGGCAAAGCTGGAGAACATGTGCCAGCCTTCCCCAGGAGTGTCTGTGTGGTTGTATATAACTCTTATCTCTGTGTGTGTGTGTGTGTGTGTGTGTGTGTGTGTGTGTGTGTGTGTGTGTGTGTGTGTGTCAGCTACTTGGGCAGGGACATGAAGCACTGGTTGGTCAGAGAGGGTGCTGGAAGTTTTAGCTTGCCTACTAGACTGAGATCTGGACCCTGTAGCTGTGCCAGTGGGGAGTCTTATTGGGGATCTGAAGAGGAAGGGATAACCCTGCCCCAAACTGACTGTGATCTCTGTATGCTCTTAAGGGAAATTGTACTTTACTGTGTGTGTATTTATTATCCTTTCCTTATATGGACGCCCCTCACTGGTGTTAGTGGTAAGGATTGAGGCTCCTTGCTTGCTGGGCCAATGCACAGGCATCACATATTAACTGTTTGGCAGTGGTGGGATAACCACACCACATATTAATTGGTTGGCAAATACTAATTGGCTTGTAGTGGTGTGGGTAGTTTGAATTCCTGTAGCTTGTGTACAGTGATCTCTGAAGGTGTTTTTCTACTCTAAATCAGCCATGCAGTGAATACTCAGAGTTCAGATCACAATTGTTTTATTTCTTTTGTTAGCTTATTTAGTCAGGGAGAGCAGGCTCCATGTCAGCAGAGGAGTATGGAAAGCTGGCAATGACCTGGCTGGCTGAGATGTGCCAGGCTAGGGCACTGGTGCATGGAAACCTGACTAATGCAGACATGATTGCAGCTTTGGTCACAGCTGCATTAGAAAACAGCAACCAGGAAGATGATCAGACTGGCAGTGGAGATGTACCACTCTCAGGGAATGGACAGCACAGCCTTTCTGCAGAGGACTTAAAAACCCATCTAGAGATAGAGACTTGAGTTGGAGGTCAGGCATTTGGAAATAGAAGCAGCTGAGAGACAGAGGCATCTAGAGAGTTAGGACGAGGAGAAACTGCAATGTTTTCAGGCTGAGAAGAATGAGAAACTGCTACGCCTGGAAGCTGAGGAAAAGGAAAGGCAAAGGCAGCATGAAAAGGAGATGCTGACTCTCTGCCAGAGTCACGGAGGTAATGGGGAAGGGAGTAACCAGACCCCAGAAGCACAAAAGGTCAGTAAATGTCTTCCGCAGTTTACAGAGTGGGATAATTTTGATAGTTTCATTCACATGTTTGAGAGGGTATGTGAACAGTATGTAAACAGTATGATGCTGAACAAAGGCTCCTGACCCCCTTTACTCCATGGTAAAGCTGTAACTGTGTTGTCTAAATTGCTGATTGTGAATATTTTGATTATACTACTGTTAAGAAAGGCAGATGAAAGTGTGTATGAATATGCTGCTGAACTGAGCACTTATTTTCATAGGTGGGTGAGTGGATGTTAGGTGACCACTTTTGAAGGGCTGGCAGACCTTTGTTTGAGGGAACAAGCCCTTAGCATTTTGCTTAAGTACTTGAGGATCTGGTTAGCTGATAGACAATGTGCTACTTCAGATGAGTTGGGGAAGAAGGGAGACCTATACCTAGCAAGCAGGGCATCCTTGCACACGAAAGGGACCCCCAGTACTGCTCATAGGTCTACATGAACCCATGGTGGGCAGCACATGCTTCCCCAACAGAATTTGCCAGTAGCAAGGGAAGCCACTAGTCCAAGTACACATCCAGGACCTAAGGTTAAATGTTTTGAATGCAGCCACTTGGGCCATGTGGCATACAGATATCCACAGAGGCAAGGTGGGGAACAAAAGGTGAGGGAGCCAGTAAGTGGGGAAGACAAAATGCCAATAGTAGGTTGTCTTGAAACAACAGGGATACTGAACTACCATCCTGCAGATGTCCTGATAGGGAAGGATTTTGATGAGGCAGTACTATATGTTAATGCAGTTACATGCAGTCAGGCTTCGAGACAAGCATATGGGTCTGGTGGCCTGGGTGAGAGTCAGACATTCCGCATACTTGCAGCCAGAACTGGTAAGGTGGTTACTTCAGGGAAGAAGCTATGCTGTAGCTGTGAGACTGAAGGTGAGCCACAGCTGTTTGTGGGTACTGATGGTTCCTTGGACAGAGCGACTGCAAAGGTAGAGGTGAGTAGTAGTACCCAAGCTGACAGTGAGGCACCACTGTCAGAGGATGCCAGACTTCCTGTGGAAGTGGAGCTGGGAGGGGTTACAAAGAGAGAGTTGAGACAGGCTCAGCTCTCAGACCCTACAATGCAAGGCCTGAGGCAGGTAGCTAGTGAGGCACCTGATTCTCAAGGGAAGGGGGAATCTTTATACTGGAACAAATGGTTATTTTATAGAGAGTGGACCCCTGAAGGAGGGCTAGAATGTGAGTGGGTATAGCAGTTGGTAGTGTATAGTGCCTACCGTCTGGCACTTCTAGCCATAGCCCATGATATTCCCTTTGCAGATCATATGGGCATACAACGTACAAAGAGACGTGTTATGCAGAACTTCTATTGGCCTGGAATTTGCAGAGATGTAACAGGGTATTGCAAGACTTGTGAGCAGTGCCAAAAGGTAGGCAAGGCAGGAGACAAGGTGAGAGCTCCTTTGATGCCTTTGCCTGTGATTGAGAAGCCATTTTAGAGAGTAGCTGTGGATATTGTGGGGCCTCTAAGTACCCCAAGTTCCACAGGGAAAACGTATATCCTACTGGTAGTGGATTATGCTACACTATAACCTGAGGCAGTGGCTTTGTCCTCCAATGAGGCAGAAAAGGTGGCAAATGCTTTGTTAGAGATTTTCAGCAGGGTAGGTTTCCCAAAAGTAATACTGACTGACAAAGATGCCAATTTCATGTCAGACCTGCTGGCTTGTCTGTGTAAGTCCTGTGAGGAGAAGCACATGAAGACCACCCTACCATCCCCAGACTAATGGTCTTGTTGAGAGTTTAAACTCTACAATCAAGTCCATACTACGAGCATTTGCAGACCAGTTTAAGAGGGAGTGGGACAAATATTTGCCCCATCTGTTGTTTGCTTACAGAGAGGTTCCCGAGAAATCCACAGGTTTTTCACCCTTTGAGTTGCTGTATGTGCATAGGGTGAGGGAACCTCTAGATTTAATTTGAGATGAGTGGAAAGGTGAGTGTGAATCTCACAAGGAGTCTGTTGTGTGATATGTCCTAAACCTCAGGACAAGGCTCATGGAACTCAAGGGCTTGGCCCAGGATAACCTGGCAGAAGCCCAAGAACAGAAAAAATTATGGTATGACAAAGCTGCTCAAGCTAGAGAGTATGCTGTAGGGCAGCAGGTAATGATTCTCACTCCTGTAAGACACAACAAGCTGCAAGCAGCTTGGAAGGGACCCTACAAGGTGATGACAAAGGTAAATGATGTTAACTACTTGGTGGAACTGCTAGGCATGAGGCAGGGGCACAAATTGTACCATGTTAACATGATGAAACCTTACCATGATAGGGAGGCCCTTGTGCTGAGCATTTGCAGTGGATTGCAGGAGGAGTCTCAGGGAGATCTGGTGACTGATTTCCTCAGTGAGGCTCGGACTGACACCTCAGTGGAAGGGGTAGCAATGTCCCAGCAGCTATCTCCTACCCAGCTTCGAGAAATCCAATCCATGTTACAGGAGTTTGGGGACATGTTCACTGGGAAACCAGGGTGCACCGACCTGGGGCAGCACCAGGTGGATACAGGACCTCAAAGGCTTATTAGGCAGGCCCCTTGTAGGGTGCTTGAGAAAGTCAAACAGACTCTGAGGGAGGAGATACAGGAAATGTTGGAACCAGGGGTAATTCAAGAGTCCAACAGTCCCTGGGCCTCCCCAGTGGTGCTGGTGCCAAAGAAGGATGGCAGCACCAGGTTCTGTGTGGACTACAGGAAATTAAATAGTCACACAGTCAGATGCTTACCCCATGCCTAGGACAGATGAGGCCCTAGAGCAGCTGGGTGGGGCTAAGTATCTTACAAATATTGATCTTACCAAGGGTTACTGGCAGGTGCCCTTGACTCCCAGTGCTAGAGAGAGGCCAGCCTTTTTGACTACATTTGGCTTATTTGAGTTCACAAAGATGCCCTTTGGGATGAAAAATGCCCCAGTGACTTTCCAGAGGCTGGTAGATCATATCCTAGCAGGAGCAGGAGGGTTTGCCCTTGCTTACCTAGATGATATTGCCATCTACAGCCATTCCTGGCAAGAGCACCTTCAACATGTCAGGGAGGTGCTGGACAGAGTACAGAGGGCAGGGTTGACCATTAAGCCAAGAAAATGCCAGGTGGGTATGGCAGAGGTCTCCCACCTGGGACATAGAGTGGGGAGTGGTAAGATCAGGCCAGAACCTGCCAAAGTAGAAGCCATTCAGGCATGCCTGCACCTTTTACCAAAAAGCAGGTAAGGGCATTCTTAGGGACAGCAGGGTACTACAGAAAGTTTGTCCCCAGTTATAGTACCATAGCTGCTCCCCTCACACACCTGACAAAGAAAAACAGGCCAGATAAGGGTAGTATGGACCACAGCCTGTGAGCAGGCATTCCAGGAGCTTAAGGAAGATTTGGGAGGACTCCCTGTGTTAGCCAGTCCAGATTACAGCAACAAATTTATTGTGCAGGTGGATGCTTCAAACCATGGGGTGGGGGCTGTACTTAGCCAGATTTCTTCAGAGGGAGAACAACACCCAGTGTTTTTTCTCAGTCGTAGGCTCCAACCCAGGGAGGAATGCTATGCAGCTGTAGAAAAGGAATATCTAGCCATAATGTGAGCACTGCAAAAACTTCAGCCTTATCTGTATGGAAGAAAATTCACTGTGGTGACAAATCACAATCCCCTAACATGGTTAAACAGAGCCAGCCAGCAAAATGCCAAGTTGCTAAGATGGAGCCCAGGGTTGCAAGCATATATGTCAGTGCAGCACTGCAGTGGGATTAGCAGTGCCAATGCAAATGGGCTGTCAAGACAGGGAATGGGGTAAGGCATACTCATATAGACCTAACCTTTTCAAGCAACGTTTCTCAAGGGTCACTTCAAAACTATCTTGAGTTTTCCGGGGGGGGGGGGGGGTGTGAAGATAGGTGAAGGCTGCCAGCCTAGCTAGATAGAATTTTGTAATTCTGTCATTTGTACATATTAATGTAAGCCACAGGCTTGCTCTCTTAAATATGAAAAGACTGTATTGGATGTTGAACTAAAAACATTTAACAGCAGTGCATTCTGCTGTAAGAAAGCTGATAAGTCAAGCATTGTGCAATTCTTTGATCTGAAACCTGGATCCGAGATGTCTAGAGGGAGGCATTCTGCCTATTGTTTTGAGGCCAGAGTTAATGGCTAGAATTTACGTATATAATTTCTTTTATTGCTCTGGTTTCCTGACCAGCTGCAAGATCAAAAGGGCTATTAACCTTTCAGTTTCTGTTAGCCTGGGAACCGGAAAGTAATGATGTAATCTGAAATGAATCAGTGGTACTGTGTTGTCAATTTAAGGATAGAAAGAATGAGAGCATTGTAGCATTTGTCTTGAGAACATCCAACTCACCAGCACTCTGCCTGTGTTCTATATGTAAGGATTTTTTCTAGAACTGTGTTTTCTCTTAGATATAGCTAGGAACTAGGAAGATTAGATTAGTTTTTTTTCTGTAGTGATATCAGAACTTTTCTACTGTATTATTTTAAGTTTTTCTCTGTGATCTCTTAACTCTTGACTAACACTGTGTAGTAAGAAGTATTGTCTTGTGTTTTTATTATTTATTATTAAATATTTTTAAACCATTCAGCTGTGGCTGTTTTGTGTAGAGATAATTTAAGCTCTAAGAGTACATTGCATGCATTTAGTGATATTGTGCAAAGCCACTCCAGTAGCCTTGCTGTTGAGTCACACTTACCATATGGATAATATTGCACAGCATAATTGGACATCCTTTCATAAGGGCCTTTTAGTAGCTGATAAATATTAGTGGGTGGGGCAAGTGGTACTACCGTATAGTCTGGGTAAAAGGGGCACAGCTGGAGAACCTGTGCCAGCCTTCACCAAGAGTGTCTGTGTGGTTTTATATAACTCTTATCTCAAAGTGTGTGTGTCAGCTACTTGGGCAGGAACACAAAGCACTGGTTGGACAGAGAGGGTGCTGGAAGTTTTAGCTTGCCCAAAAGGCTGAGATCTGGACACTATAGCTGTGCCAGTGGGGAGTCTTACTGGGGACCTGGAGAGAAAGGAAGAACCCAGCTACCAGACTGACTGTGATCTCTCTGTGCTCTTAACGGAAATTGTACTTTACTGTGTATGTATTTATTATCATTTCCCTGTATGGATGTCCCTCACTTGTGTTAGTGGTGAGGATTGAGGCTACTTGATTGCTGGACCAGTGCACGGGCATCAAACATGTTATAGACATTAATGCATTTTTCAGGTTTGCTTTGCCTCACACACCCACTGATGTGAGGGGGCTGTTCCAGATGCTAACTCTGCTTTGAAGTAAGGGGAATGTTGAGAGGTAGAGGTTATGTGTTTCTGTTCCACACTGTGTTTCAGTTCTGAAAGTTGCAAATGTGACCCTTACAATTTCAGCTAAATTCTCTTCTTTTGCAAATGTCTGAAACAAACACACCAAAGAATATGGGACCCAGGAATGGCCCCAGATGTACTTTACTAATCAAATTCAATATTGGTGATGTAACCCCTCTTACTAAAACCCTCTGTATCCTACCAATTAAGTATGCTGTAGTACATTTCCTTAGTTTGATCTGAAGTCAGACTATCTTTTCTTCAAAAATAATTATTATTTTCATACATATATACCATACCTATTTCCAAATCTGGACGTACAGTCTTTACACATTATATAACGAACAAACTTAACACAAAAATAGTAGCTCGGTATATACTGCAACACCCTCATTCGTTGCCTCCCCCATTGCATATGCATATACCTGCAGTTAGAGCTGTTTTGCTCATACTATATTTACCCCAAATAATTTAGAGACTACATAAATGGAGCCATACTTGAAATCCCATATCTTATTGCTTTCATTCACCATTGTCTCACCTCTTTTGCGTAATAATTCAGGACAAAGTCAAAAACAATGGATGGACAGTTTTCAACTATTTCTGTAATTCACTGAAAATGTTACTAGAACATGTGTTTTTTATCAACATGGATTTTTTGAACAATAAGAAGTATGGAACTCTCTCTGACAAGCGATCACAGGGACCATAAGATGCCTAGCCATATACACCTTTAAACAGGCATATTTAGAAGTTCTTGACACACTTTACAGGTAAATAATGGTGTCCATCTCCCAAACTGGAGGAAATTTACATCTGCCCATCTAGTCATGAAGAATAGTCTTAAAAGCAGACAAAACTGTACTTTGCATGACCTATGACGGTAACGTATTCCATAGGCTGGGAAAACATTAAGTTAGAAACCTATCCCCTCAGTGAGTCTTTCTTATTTGTTGGTGTAAAAGTAGGTCCCAAGTACAGGTATCTTGTAGGAGGTCAAATGGGAGTGGATTTTTCATTACTTGGAAAGAAAGCTTGACACAGGTCACATTGGAACAACTGGTAGGCCACTGAGTATAAGGAGCATTGTGCTAATCTATTGAGATATGTAAAGGATTAGGATTTTAATTTGTTTAGTTAAAAATTGTTGGGTCTTTTCCAGCTGAATGATATGACAGGATTTGTATAGACATCAAATGGCACTTTGTATTCGGTACTAAATCTAATAAGGACAAATATAATAATATGACTGCATTGGGTATTAAAGATATTCTTTTGGAAATTAACTGAGCCAGATAGAAGGATTTCCTGACTAGATGGAAACATGATGATCAAATGAGAGAGTTGTTCACATAAATACCCAGGCATCTTATGACTGTATCTTTTTGAAGATGAGTACCCTTATATCATATAAGGTGAATAGGCAGAAGCTGTTTTTTTTTTTTTTTTTGCTGAATACTACTGTGCTGCACATGTTTTGCATTTAACTTGAGTCCATTTTCAGTACACTGGGTATGTGCACATTCCAGCCCTTGTTTGGTGCTGTTTAGTATCAGTGGAGGAGAGGATAACCATATTCAGCTTATGTTCATCAGCAAGCTTGGTCACCCACATTTCAGAGTTAGTTACTGACTATAATCCTCAGTGATTTACTAAAAAATGAAATAAAAATATGACTGGATGCAAATAAAACAATAATCTGGTAGCCACAGGACTAATGTTTGCTTTTAACAGTGCTTGCTTTGTGGATTGGTATTCCTGTTAAAAATACAGGCCACACATAGCATTCGTATAATGACATGGATATCACCTTAATAACTACTAAATTTGATGATTTGTTTCTACTAGTTTTGGAAAGCCCAGAATAACATTCCAGCAATAATTTCATAGCCAGACTCTTCTTATAAGTAACTAGCCCCGACAGAACCCAGATAGTTTTTTCTCAAGTTGATAGAAATTTTTAACACTCCTGGGGAATAATATTTTTGGATAACTGAGCTTAGTCCATCGCAGCTACATTTTAAGAGAGCTGATTTTAAAATTTTCCATAATCAGAGATCCAAGTGCTGACAACAAAGACCCTGCATGTTTCAAGCAAGTTTCTAAGGCATAGACAATGAAATGTGTCCATTGTAATAAAGCACTGTTATATAATTCTGCAATAACTATGCTTAGGACCCCACCCAACTTCATACAGAAGAACATTAGGCTGTTGTGAAATGTGTGGCAGAAATACTGAGTTTAACTGTATCATCTACCACCTGCCATATTGGGGAACTTGCCTTGTAGCCCATCCTACAAGGGTAAAACCCTAGAATGTACTGGTTCATGACAAAGTATAAACATCTACTCTTTGGATGAAAGTCCATTTAAGATTGTTGTCAAACTAACTGTAGTTAAATACATCCTTAGAATGAATGAAGCACATATAATCCACAATCACTCTTTATGAATAATCAGACTTTTGACTAGGGAAAGCAGTGGGTTTGTTGCTAAAGTAGCTAACACTTCTCAGTGAAACAGATATTGCTTGAGTGAAAGGTGTGGCTCTCCCTTTGCTGATATGAGGACAGCCTGTGTTTTTCCCACACTTTTGCTAAGCCCACTGCATTGGAAATTAATTGTGACTGGGCTACAACCAATGCCCAGCTACACTGTAATGGTGAAACTACCACCATCATTTTTAATCATCTTCAGCTATGTCAGAAACCTCCAGGGCAGCACACAGCAGTGTAATGAACTGGTGGCTGATGGTGCCACATTCACCAAGCCTGGCGATACAGCAAACTTGTTAGGAGACAAATTCAGTTCCAGTGTTATTCCTAACCATCTCCCTAGAAATACCCTCAAACATAGCCCCTCCAAGTATAACTAGGGACCATCTACTGGTTGCAATAGTTAGAGCTAAGAACACAGCCTCAGTTGGCCCCTAAAACATCCCAAGATGCTTCTTGAACAGTCTAAATGACTTATCAGGACTCCTAGAGTCATTATTTAACTATAGTGTTAAAAAATCCTTTGTAACACATGAATGGAGGATGGTAATGGTCACCCCTTCATAACAGAGGACCTTCAACAGATCCTGGAAACTACAGACCTATTAGTCTGACTAGTCTTATTTGCAAAGCCATGCAAAGATTTATCATGGAAATTATCAATAAGGACATAGGAGACTTCCAGTCACTGAATCCATCCCAGTTTGATTTTGTCAAAGGAAGGTCATGCTTACTGAATCTGGTGGACTTCTTTGAAAAGGTCACTAAGGCAATAGATGAGAGACAAATGGTGCATACTGCCTAACTAGGTTTGTATAAATCATTTGATACAATACCCAACTTGGGCGTTATCAACAAAGTTATGGAACTAAGTATAACTCCCTTTATAAAGTGCTAGATAGTGTGTTGTAAAGGGAGTTGTAACACGCTAGATAGCTAACTGGCTCACTGATAGGGCCAAGGAGGTTAGAATCAGTGAAGCCATATCCGCAGAGGCCAGTCACCAGTGGAATCCCCATGGCTTTGTGTCGACCCACTTCTCTTTAGCATCTACTTCTTGAATGTCAAAGCCAATGTCAGAGGCCTCTGGCTATCCAAGTTCATAGATGATTGCAAACTGGGAGTACTCACTGAATCCCTCCAAAATAAGAACACCCTTCAGGAAGGTCTAACACAGACATATGCTTGGTGCCAAAGCCGTGGCTTAAAACGCAATACCAAGAAATGCATTTTAGTACCTTTTGGGAATTGCATCATCAATAAAACTGTCAGGAATTGGGGAACTCATGTAGATAGTAATCTAGCCTTTGACCAACATGTGCCCAAGGTAGTAAAACCATCCTTCTATGTTGCTCATGTTATAAGCAAGGGCATGCCATCTAGGTCCAGAGAGGTCATCATACCACTGTAGCTAGCCCTCATCAGACCCACCATAGAGTATAATGCCCCTTTTTCTATTTACCTGATAAGACACATGCAGCAACTGGAATGTTTATAAAGGTTTCTTACAAAAAGAATACAGGGAGTAATGCAGTGTCCTACACTGATCATCTTAAAGCCTGTATGTTTACTCAGTAAAGGTGATCTTTGACTAGCATACAAGGCATCTTTGGTTCCTGTTTTGATGAAACGTTGAAACATCTGACAAAAAACAGTATTAAAACTACTAGATTAAAATACCTAAATTTTGCTTATGACATAAATAGGAGATGTTGTAGAGACAGATATGTTTCTCAGAGAATTCCTCTTTTCTGGAGTAGGTTTCCCATCCATGTGCAGCAGAGTTGCTCCCTAACCCTATTTAAGCTAAACTCTTACCAATGGATGTGTAATCAGAAATTCACCCCTGGTCTGGTGCCCTTGTCTGTGATGGACTGAGGCAATTAGTAAATCCTATCCTATACAAATCAAATTTGTGGGTCACACTTGGGTTGCACAGCTGGGTTTATAAGGATTCTAGTGGTCGTTAGCCTAGTATATACATATGAACCTGTGAACCTTTGAGTCAGAAAAGATGTTTGGCATTTTTACCTTTCTGCTATTTTCAGCATACCAGTTCATCCTGGCATCATTTTATATTTACTGCTGCCCCAGTTACCCCTAGGAAATTCCCTTACTGTTGCAACAGACATGGATATATACTCCAGAAATATTTATGATGATTCTAACATCCGCATTTAACACCAGTGTGCAATCATCTAATCCTAATCTGAAACTTCAGATTCTTACCTCACCCACACTGTCACTAATATTTTCCTCTTGGCTGGAAGGTGTAGATCAGTAACTAAAGTTGCTACCCCAAAGTCTTGCCAGCACTTTGTTTTGCTGGCCACACTTAAAAGGCTAAGTGCTTGGAGCAGTTGATGATCGTAAACTGTGGCTGTGCTGGACCACTGTACAACCTTAATGTAAATAAGATGTTTTATGTTACTAGCATGATTGCTGCTCACTGATTGGCAGTCTCAAAGAAGTGCAGAGTTTTTAGGAGATACACAAAGTGGTATACATATTGACTAGGGGAAATGTGGTCAGGGTACTGCTTAACTTTCCTTGCTTTTTTTGATAACTGCTTTGACTTGCCACAGAGTCTGAAGTTACCAACCTCCATTACTGTTTTTATTTGAATGGTCCTTCTCTAGCTTCTCTGCTATAACCAACACAGAGCTGCTTCCACCCAGGATATTTTATTCATGTCTCTGAAAAGTTTGGGAAGCCCAGAACTATGCAAATTGAGCATTTTATCAAAAAGGGAAGAAAAGGAGTTTTTATTTCAATTCCTCTTGAATATTTTGAGTTGCACATATAGTGGTCTCTGTAGTGGTACTGTTTTGTTTTGTACTTTTCTGTATTTTTTCATGTTTTAACTCCAGAAGTTAAATGTTTGCATTTCTTAGGCTGTTCTGGGACCTTGGTTGTGTAACTTCATTGGCTATGTCAGAACATTGTGAATTACTGCAGGATGACAGTATGACGTCTGCATTATACTGCACTTCTGTCTCCATGAATAGAATTACTAGCAAAAGTTTCCTGTTTGTATTTTGAACTTGGTCTAGGAACCAAGTCTTGTAGTTCCATTTCCAGTTTACTGCAAGATCACTAGTCATTTATTACTGTATTTTTCCATAAGTAGTGTTAGTGGCAAATCCTTGACTAGTCAGGTGACTTAGACCCTAGTTTGATTGCAGTTGTGTCAGTATTGTAATTTTTGCTACAGGATTTGTGCTTCTGTGTCTCAATAGCTGTTTATATTTCAGTATTGCTGTTAGGGTTTTACATTCTGTGTGTCATTTCACTGTTTAAAGTTTAATTCTAGTGGCTTTCTGTTTGTTACATAGCTACTGTTTTTTTCCTTTTCTTTGGTCTGCCCCATCCTCACCTGATACATTCAGGACTGCTCTCTCTGCTTCTCTCCACTGTCAGTACACTACAGTTTTTCCTCTGCCCCTCTATAAAAACTAAGTTCTGAAATTCTAGCCTTCCTGAGGTCATTGAGACATAACCCAGAGTCATGCGACTAAGAAAATTGTCACTTATTACAGGTTCTGAAGTCACGGAGCTGCACTATTGGCTTTATTTGATTAGATCCCTCTATAGCTAGTGTGCTGTAACCAGCACAGAACTGCATCCACCCGGGTCTTTTATTCAAGACTCTGAGAATGCTAGAAAGCCCTGAACTGTGAGAAATTAGCTTTTCATTAAAAAAGAGAAGTAAAAGAAAAATCGGCTCAGTACACTGCACAACTAGTGGGCTGTCTGCACAAGAGCTTTTTTTTCCTTAAAAAACACCTGCAAAATTTATACAACCTTGGAAATCCTAGTCTGAGGCTCATATAACCTACAGCAAGTGCAAATAAACATACCTTGAGCTGCAGTACACCCATAACAAAATAACATGGCATTTCCCCACACCTTAGTAGTGAGTCCACCCAAAAATATAACCTAAACAAACCAAATGGCACACATTTATAGTCACCCCTGCCCACCCAAGTTATTTATCTCAAAACCCTGGGCCAGCATTTCCCTACAACCTCTGTAGCCAGCCTGATTGAGATGGGTATCCTGAGTCAGTGTAAAAATTGTCTCATGCTGTCGGCAAACAGCATAATGCAGTGTGTGAGAGATGTACATCTAAATTCCTTGGAGGCAAAAATCTCATACAAAGTAAACTCAGACATCGAAATTGTCAGCAGTACACCACACACCACACCTCACCAAGGCCATCACAAGGCAGATAATCCATCATATGCTGAGGTTCTAGTGATTAACTTGCCTAAACATCAAAGACCTCCAAAAACATAAGATAGGCACAAAGCACACTGAGCAAGTTATGTATACCATCTCATATAACACATGGAACCCCAAAGTCACAGATGAAGAGCCTGCAAATCAGGCACCTCAAAGGCAATACACAATTGTATGCAAAGCACATTGTAAATCGTGCTACCTCTACTGAGCCAGAAGATATAGCAAACCTACTGGCCGACAAATTCAGGTTCAACGTTACCCCTTTTGTGCCATCCTCTTTTTCTACATGGCTGCAGTCTGTATAACTAATTTCCTGTGGAATTCCTACATTTCAAAGAGAGGAATGTTTCCTCTTTGATAGTACATTGTGCCATCTCTCAAGAGCCATTTACTGTTAGCAGCTACCCCTGATTGAAAACTGATCTTTTGCCCCCCTCACAAGACAGTAGCCATTGAATCCATTCTCTTTGGATAATTCTGGCTTCCGGAAGTCTGTTCCGTACTACACTGTTGGATGCCTGACCTTTGGCTATGCAAAACAGTCTTAACCTTCTTTGGTCAGCAGAGGCATAACAGAAATCATACTATATCATGATGCCATGTGCAAGGTGAACAGTTGTTAAATTATTTTTTCACAGTAGAGTTGCATTATTTATTTTGTTATAATCATTTTGGCATGTATCTGCTTACCCTTGGAGCTTTTATCCCCAGGCCTCCACTGAAAATGGACATGCATCCAGTCAGACTATCCTGGTCAACAAATGTAAAATAAAAAAAATAAAATAAAATGTAAAAGTGTTCAGTGTAGCAGTGTAACACCTAGAACAAACTCAGTATTTCAAAGCTACATAAGAATTTGTGCCAGGGAATCCTGCCTCAAAATAGTCCAGCCCCAATATAAGCATCTGACTGTTCCTTAAAATTTTGTAGTGGGGTTGCATTCTAGAATGATATTGCCCTGTATCCCTATATGTAAAACTGTTGGTCTTAATGATAGACTTGGCTTACAGGTTTGTCAAAAAGAAGTTTATTTATGGTCATATTTCATATGAAGTGAGAAGTAGATGCCAACTCGGAATGTCACTCAGCCTCTTTAATGCTTTAAAACTTTTCATTGTGTGGTAAGTGATGTTCTGTAGCCATATGACAAGCAACAACTCTCTGTATTTTTTCTCTCATACTGTTTTGGTTAGAAATGCAAGCCTGGCTGCAGTATTCAGTATGTAGTTTAAGGAATTTTATGGTGGTATCAAAACCTTCACTTATTTACTGCTGATTAAATGGAATGTGGTCTGCATTATACCACGGCAGTGCCTTATAGGAGCCATTTTAGGTGTGTCAGCCTGGGTTGAACATTAACTGTATGTTGATTCTGGTACGTGTTACTATGTCCAAAGTGAATTGCAGCATATTCCAACATTTTAAAAAATTCAAAATTATAAGTAGACCAGCGAGAGAGATTGCTTACACATATATATAGGACTTTCTGCTCTTAAACAAAACTTACAGTGGCTCGCATCTTGAAATCAGCAGAGTACTGCTGATACATTTTCTTTCATTAGATGGAAAGCAGAACATAAATGAACTGAATAGGAATGGCCCAGTACTGATCTCTGGAGTACACCCACATAAACAGTTATCACATCTGATTGTTTTCATTGACTCTAACCCTAACTCTCCTGAGTCTAAGCCAGTAGTGAGAGGATTTAATGACAAATGTATTGATATTCAAAAATTCGATAACTTGAATAATTTTGTCATGAAGGACTAAGTCAAAGACCCTGGCCAGGTAGCACAGACAATCTGCGTTGCGTCATTGTACCAGAACTGTCTTTTACTAAACACACTGTCAAAAATAAATGGTGTTATGTTCATTTTTTGGTCTGAAAAATAATATGAAGTAAAGAAAACAGAAAATTAAGCTGAGCCAGTACAGAAAATTAAGTATACTTTTGGCATTTAAATGACTGTTCAGTGAACAATGGATTGGGAATAAGTATAAACATTAAACTCTGAAGTATTTGTGCTATAAATAAATGTGTGTAATATAATGCCTGAGAGCTGGAATGTTGTTATAATGACATATGTAAGTTAAGATCTGGACTTTTTGCAACTTTCAGTATGAAAACAAATGTTTCTGTTTATAAAGTGGTCATTGCATTTTTAATAGATTGGTTTAAGCAGTGTAGTATAATAAAGTATGTTAACGTGCCATATGTATCTCCTTTAATTAGATACATGGTGAAAAGCAGACAATTGTTTATTTTTCCATAGTTCTCAAACTGAAAGCAAGGATGAAATGCGTCAACTTGTAGATGAAATACTATTAACTAGCAATTAGGTTCTATTTGTTGTCATTTTCCTTGATATGCAGTTTCTTAGACTTATTTTTCTGCATTACGACTAAATCAATTCTACAAAAAACAATAAAATTTAGGTCAGATATATTTGCTCTTAAATGGGTGAGTGCAGGAAATGTGCCATTACATTTGGTTTGATATTTGCCATGAATGAATGTGCTTAGAAACATTCTTCTTTCTTGCTAGCCAATCACAACTGATGTTTTCAAAATGCATTTGTGTTCGATTTCTACAAACTCTGAACTCTGAAACATAAAGGCTTCTTTTTATTTTCCTAGAAACACTTGAAATAAAGAGGATACATATTACTTAAAAAATGCAATTATCATTTCTTTTTGAATAGTATCAGAATTCTTCTTACTGTAGTTTCTTCCTGGAATAGGATTTCTCCAAATAACATTTACAAATATGATATGCATTACAATGGGTTCTTGGAATATTTAGCAGAAACTAGTACAGTTTGGTTAAGAGTTTTACTACTGAAGTTCTACCACTCTTGTACTTGACATAATAACAGCTGCACTACACAGTTCATCCAGAATTCATCTATGGGTCCTAACAACAGAGTGGCCAGTTATAAACAGTACAGTGAGCAGAGTATTTTATTTTGAGCATCTGTTACAAATGGTATGGCTCATAGAGCCCACAACATCTAGAACTGTCTGAACCTGTAATGCAATGTTGATGCATACACAACATACCTACATTTAGGAAAACAGCTCTAAAATTAACCTTTTGTGGCTGTGGGAGACAACAGCTGTAAAGGATGTGTGCATTTATTTACTGTATAGCAGGCAACACTATAGTAGACAAAGGGAGGGTGCAACTTTATATGGATTGAGCACAGAAATTAACTTTCTGGTTACAACTAAGGATTTTCTCCAGTTGCCCACCAGTGGTAAATCTAAAGGCATCAATTGTCTTACAAAGGATGTTTCCATGCCTTCACAGGTACATAAAGTCATAGTTACATTTACAAAATATGCAGAAATTATTTTTTTTTTCAAATAGAAATTTTATTGATTTTGCATAACATATATATTGCAAACAATTGCAGATTAACAATGAACAGTAATTTATTTATTTATTTATTTTTTTATTTTACATTTGTTAACCGGGCTAGTCTAACTGGATATATTTCCATTTTCAGTAGAGGCCCGGGGAGAAAAGCTCCGGCAATTATAGAAATTACAACATTAAAAATTTAAAATTTAAAGAATTAAAAGTAGAAATTGACAGGAAAGTTTTTAATAAAAATACAACAAGGACTTGTGCTTAGAGATAGAAAGTATGCTGTACAACCAGTATTAATAAGATAGAAAAAGAGGTTAGTTAAATAAGAGTAATTAATCTACTAGAGAGAGTTTATTGGCATATAAATTTGGGAGTATCAGTTAGTCTATCTTACAAGGAATAAGTATGTAACAAATGCATTAGGAGTGTTAGTAATTTAAGCGAGAATAGTAGGAATTTGAAATTTAGGGAGCTATACTTAGTAAAGGGAAATGGTTAGTCAGGCTTACTACAGGGGCATAACCAGTGTGTTTGGAGGTGTTTTTTGAGGTCATGTTTAAAGAGAGGCAAGGAAGAAAGTAATGTTAGTTCATCGGGCAGTAGGTTCCAGTGTTTTCCCACTGTGTTATAAAAAAGAGAGTCTCCGGCCAGGTTATTAGACTTGCCTATGCAAGCAAGCAGTTTCTTAGAGGAGCGCAAGGAATTCAGATTTTTGTAAGGCTGGATGAGATTGGAAAGAATAGGAGTACTGTTGGGTTGGTAGAAAATCTTGTGGGCAATGGTGAGTTGGGGTAGCATCAGTTGGTTTTGAAGTTCAGGCCAACCTAGTTGCCTTAGATTCAGACAGTGGTGACTTCTAAAGGTGTTGCCAGTGGCAAATCTGGCAATGGAATTATAAGAATTTGCTAGCTTGGTAATATTATTTTTCTTTAGGTTAGTATATATGGGGGAAGCGTACAGAAGTGTAGAGATTAAGTGTGAGTGAGCAATTGTGGTTCTGGCTATAGGAGTTAGGAAAGGTTTGATCTTATATAAGGAGCCTATTTTTCTGTTGACAGTTTTAATAGTATTATTTATGTGGCAATCAAAAGTCAGGTTATTGTCAATAGTTATTCCTAGCAGTTTAGTGGTTGTGTCAGGGAGTATAATAGTACCATTATTGGAAATAACAGAGAAGTTTATGTGGGCGGATTTGTTTGTGGGTGTAAAGAGAAGGAGCTTAGTTTTTTTAGCATTGAGAAGGAGGCATCTATTTGTAAACCATGTTTCTACTATGTTAAATACTTTCTGGGTTAGAGAATGTAGTTCTGTGGGGGAGTTTGCTGTGCATACTAGCTTAGAATCATCTGCATATTGTATGCAGGTGGCTTGGGGGATTGCTGTGTGGAGTTCATTGATAAATAGTGAAAAGAGAAGTGGTCCTAGAATAGAGCCTTGAGGGACTCCGAGGGTAACTGGCTGAAGGGATGATATGTTGTTTTGCCAGAGAACTGCTTGTTGCCTATTGCTCAGATGAGACCTAAACCATTTAATAGTCTGACGGTCAAAGGAGAGGGACTTTAGAATTTGAATGAGAGGGCATGGTTGACCATGTCAAAAGCTTTTGAGAGGTCGATAAAGAGAGCAGATGAGAGGTTATTGTTGTTGCGGTTTCTATTGATGGTATCTATAAAAGATAGCAGGCAGTTGTGGTACTGTGTGATGGCCTAAAGCCATGTTGACAGTTAGCTAGAATGTTGTGTTGAGATAAATGATGTAGTAGTTGTTGGTGCATGCATTTTTCCATTATTTTGCCTAAAGGAGATAATAGAGCTATAGGTCTGTAATTAGAGTAATCATTTGAATTCCCACCTTTATGTAGGGGAATAATATGGGAGATTTTCCAAATGTCTGGAATGATTCCTTCTGTAAAGTTTCTGTTGATGAGGATGGATACAGGGTATGCAATTACCTTAGCTGCTTTTTGCAAGTATTCTGATGGTATTTGGTCAGCAGAAGGTGTGCAGGGCTTAAGTTTCTGGATGAGTTTACAGATGAGAGTAGTCGAGATAGGTTGCAGTTTAAATGTTGGTAGTGGAGGTAATGTTGTGGCGTGAAGGCTTGAGTTGTCTGGGATTAGCTGACTGGCTAGTGTTTGTATGGTCTCTGTGAAGAAAGTATTAAATGTATTGGCTGTTTGTAGGGGGGTATTAGGATCAGCCTCAAGAGGGGTAGGTGTATGAGAGTGTCCAGGGGACAGGAGTTTGTTTATGCTAGACCAAAATTTTTGGGGATTGTTTTGTTGTAGTTTACAGCATCTAGCATCTAGTAATGCAGCAGAGAACATACAATTATTATGTACAATATGTACAATAGTGCTGCTTAGGGATAATATGAGTCCTAAAAATGAGCTTAATGAAAAACATATATGAAAGCAAGTAAGCACTGCAACTGAACACAATGTATTACCCTTGATCTGAAACATAAAGATCAAGTAGAGGAGAAAACTTAATAGTTATCTTGAGCCACAAAACAAGCTGGGCAAGGAAAGAAAGGGGAAAAAGAAAATTAAAGCAGCATATAGAGGAAGAGCATTTAGTAGTGATGTACCACCTCAGTTCATGAGTACTTTCATTGTCAGACAAATGCTCAAATAAGGTATTCCAGAATTATGCAGAAATTAATTTAATTTTTCAGTTCTGCAAGGGTGGGAGTTAGTGGGATTAATTAGTCAAATCCCTTTTAGACAAGCCTGCCTCTGAGTAACTGAATGTTTGCAAACTAATAAAAAACAATCTGTTTTATACTTCCATGATTAAACTGGCAGTGTTTTTTTCTTCTCTGTCATTATTTGACTTTGTCTACTCAAACCACCACTAATACATCAAGGCACAGCTTTAAAAGTAATAAGCAAATGTCTGTACAGATGGCTAAGTTGACTAACAGCGGACAGAAAGAGTATCATTTAAGTGTCAATGACACACTTACCTTTTATGTTGGAGGACTATAACACTGTGGATTCTATTCCCAGTCCAGTTGATTGGATTGCCGACACTACAGTGTAGCATTAGGGGTGTGCTGCACCAATGAGTGGACCATCCTTTGGGTGAGACCTTTAACCAAGGTCCTATTTGCTTGAGTTAATGGTAACTTCTGTAGACGTAAAATATCCCCATGCTACTGTTGAAAAGCCATGATCAAATTTCCCCTGGTAATATAAATAGTATCTTGGGTCTCCCCTGAAAAGAGGTCACATGTCTAGTCAGACTAACCTGGTCATCAAAGGATAAATAAACAAAAAGCACTGGTAATTTACTGTTTGCATCCAGCCTTATAGTAACCATCTGTCTAGTAGCATTTATATCTAAAATATTTGAACCCAATATCAGTTAAAGTATGTCTACCATATTGTCAGTTTTCCTTTTGGGCTTAGTGAGAATAGAAGAGTTTATGTTTTCTAAAGTTTGAGAGGTGAAGTCAGTGCCAGGAAGTTCTGTTCAGAAACAGTTTGCCCTGCTATAGTGGTCAAGGTCAAGCTTGCTTTCAATTTGAATTATACTGGTTAGACTTTTTGTTTTGCCAAATTAAAGGCAAAAGAAAAGACATTAAGTCTAAGATTTTTAAGTGTTTATTTTTTAAATGGTTTTCTTATTCTAGGATATATGAAAAATAAATGATGTATTATCTCTTTGAATACATTTTCTGATTTAAAAGTTCCTAATTGTAGTTTTTCATTGGGAATTACACCAAGGATGGTTTCTATGCATGCACGAAGATTGGGTCACTTTTTTTTGTGTTTCTTTTTTCCTTTGAGTTTGCACAAACATGAAGTTAGAATATATAAATAGGAAGGATGTAGGTCCCTTCACAATTTTTGTCTGAAAATTTGATTGGGTGAAACTCGATGAGACATAGTCCAAGTTCAGTAATTTTAATGAAGTATCAATGAATCAGTTGAAAAAATAAATAAATCTCTTATCTCAAGTACAAAATAGTGTCAGTGATTTGCCCCTATTGATTCAACACCCCCCAACACACATATAAGAAATAGTACACATGGATACACTGTCACCGAATGTCATTATTCCTGTTTTGAGAGAGTGGTGCTGTCATGCCTACTAGTACCTGATGTCCTTCATGGATGCATCTGCAGTCATAACAACTGGGTTGTCCTGTCGTCAGGCAGCCCTTCGGTCGGCCGGATTCCAAAGTCTGGGTCCGGCTTCGGCTGATGTCGCACTTCACCCGACGTCATCTCTGCTGGTCTTGGGGTATAAAGGCACCAGCCGACGCCATTTTCCCCAGTCTTTCTTGCCGCGTGGCGCCCGAAGCAGAAGCTGTTCGCAAGTGCCGGTCGGTCAGATCCAGAGATTACTACTACCGAATACTACTTCGAAGACTTCTAAAAAGCTAAGTACCCCGTTGGGGACTCTTTCTTGCCTCAGCCGATGTCAGAAAAAGTCAATAACTGTTTAACTTGTGGGAAACAAATACCTCATAAAGATTTCCACTCTTACTGTCTGCCTTGCTTAGGCCCAGACCACGACGTAGCAGCCTGTTCGGCCTGTGCTTCCTTCAACCGACGAACGCTAAGGCGTCTGTCGGAGTTTGCTGAACAGTTTTTTGGCTCAGACTTTGCGTACATTATGCCGTCGGATCCTCCGACTACCCAAATATTTAAAAAACGCAAGGAAAAAGACCGACACTCGCGGTCCGCGGTTTCGGCCAAAACCACGGTTAAGCAAGCCGCGAGTGTCTCGGTTTCGGCCGAAACCGAGAAAACTGGTCAATCTTCAGCTGAATCCATGACTACTACTGAGGCTCCCGTTCCTTTACCTGAATCGGCCACAGAAATTTTGCCTACAACTGTGGCTTCTAGTGATTTATCTGACACCATCCCTTTGGATGTCTCTACCCCAGCACGTGGTACTGCAAGACCCCCTGCAGCCATGTCTATCAAGGCCTTTGCCAGGGCTAAAGCAGCCAAATCTGCTAAGTCAGTGCCTGTTAAACCTCCCTCACACAGGCCCACTTCCAGTTCTCAAATGCTTACTCTGGCAGAAGATTTAATATCCTTAATTAGGGGATCCCAATCTCACCCAGACAGGGCCTCTCAGCCACCAGAAAAGAGACCTAGGACAGAGCCCCCCGAGCCAGTGTCCTCTGATGATTCTGCGGATGACTCCGACACTGCAGAACAGCCAGAGGATCCTTTTTTCTATTTATGAAGACTCTGATGCTGAAGAATCCATTCCAGCTGCCTCTCCACCAGAGGAATTTTCCTTTGGGGAAACCTTACATGCCATGAGAGAGCAATTCCAATGGCAGGGACAAGATTTCTCAGATTCAAGAAAAAGGCTTAGGACTTTTCTGCACTTACCACAACATAGGCCCTTAGCTATTCCTCCTGTTTTGCCTGTTGTGGATGATGCATTTAATGATGTCTGCACTGCTCCTGATTCTTTACCTCCAGCCCCTGCCAAACCTGATAGATTTTACAGGGTACCAGACACTCATCACCACCTATACAAGGCCCCACTGGCGGACCCCAAAACTATTTCCCAGGGGCCTAAGGCTGTAGCCTCGACCACAACAAAAAACCCTATGCCTTCAGAAAGGGAATCCAGGTCTTTAGACAGATGGGGCAAAAAAGTTTACACTTCTGCTACTCTCTCAGCTAGAGCTGTAAACTGTCAGTTTCACATGATACAATACCAAGAGTTTATGCTTGATCAGTTAACTAAAAAGCTATCCTCTGATGACTCTATAGATAAGAAATATGTATTAGAAATGGTAAATACCATACAACAGGTTAGTAACCATTCCTTAAAATGTGGCTATGATGCACTGGAGGCTTCATTTAGATCAGCCATGACTGGCACAGTGATAAGAAGACATGCATGGTTGAAAGAGCAGGTCTTACCGGATCATGTTAAAGCTAAGCTATTAGATGCTCCTATGGATAAGGCCAGCTTATTTGGTACACCTGCCCAGCAGGTAATGAAGAAAATGGAAGAAAAGGCAAAATCTGTACAAACAGTTAAAGATTTCTTACAGGTTCAGCCCCCAAGGTTTAGCAGGAACTGGCCTGCCAAAAAATGGTCCTTTCCTGACTCCACAAGATCCCAAAGGGGCAGGAATAGATGTTCCAGAGGCAGAAATCAATCCAGAGGGGGTGCCTACAGAGGACGACAGTGGCAAGGTAATAACAGAGTCACAGACACAACCACTACCACTGCAACAGGACAATCACAGTGACTTGACTCTAACTCCGCCTACCAGGGAGCAAATAGCAGCACCATTAGGCGGAAAGTTAGCCTTATTTTCGAAAAATTGGCACTATATCACAAAAGACAAGTGGATTTTGCAAACCATAGACCAAGGTTACCGGTTCCACTTCCACACTTTACCAGTCAAAAGAGGAATGCCAAACCTGCCTCCAAACCAAAAAATAGAAGCTCTACAGCAGATAATGCAATTAACAAAGATGAGAGCTGTGGAAAGAGTACCAATAACAGAACAAGGCAAAGGATTCTACTCCAGACTATTCCTAGTTCCAAGAAAAGAAAAAAGTTGGAGACCTATTCTCGACCTGTCCATCTTAAACACATACATCATTGTCCCAAAATTCAAAATGCTGACCCTACAGCAACTTCTTCCCATGCTGGGCAAGGAGTGTTGGCTGGTAACTCTAGATCTCAAGGAGGCATACCTGCACGTCCCCATTCGACCAAATTGCAGAAGATACCTCAGATTTCTTGCAGGATCAGAGCATTATCAATTCTCAGCATTGCCCTTTGGCTTATCTACTGTGCCCAGAGTATTCACAAAATGCCTGGCATCAGTAATCGCCCACTGCAGACTACAGGGAATCCAAATTTATCCATACCTGGACGACTGCCTGCTACAAGCGGACAACAAAAGCAAGCTGACAACAGATTTACAAAGGGTCATTTACTTGCTACAAGCCCTGGGATACACAGTCAATTTACAAAAGTCAAGGCTGATACCATCCCAAACAAGGACATTCTTGGGTGCGGAATTGGACACAGTAAAACAAATGGCATTCCTAACTGCAGAAAAACAAAAAGAACTCCCTCTTTACTTCTTGTCATTAACAAAACAAAACAAGCTAACAGCAAGAAAAGTTCTGCAGGCCTTGGGCTTCATGGCATCATGCATAATCTTGGTCCCACATGCCAGACTACATATGAGAAAACTACAGTGGTACCTAAAGAATTTATGGTCCCAACACAGGCACAGCTTAGAAGCAGAAATACCACTAATCCCATGCCTAAAACAGGAGTTCCTATGGTGGGCTCAAGCATGCCAGTCAAACCCAGACTTACCCTTCCGCAACTTTCGAGCAAGCCAAACCATCACAACAGACGCCTCAGACCTAGGATGGGGGGCACACATGCTGGACAAATGCGTACAAGGATTGTGGACTCAGGACCAGCTACACCTGCACATCAACCAAAAAGAAATGCTGGCAGTAAAACTGGCAATCCAAAAATTCAGACCATTTCTCAAAGAAGGCCATTTGATGATAAGGACAGACAACACCACAGTCATGTGGTACATCAACAAACAGGGAGGCACTCATTCATACCCCCTATGCAGAATGACTTTGGACCTTTGGAACCTGGCACTCAGCTACAACATCCAGTTACAGGCAATATTTGTACCGGGAAAGGAGAACACTCTAGCAGACATGTTAAGCAGAACCACCTCGGATGCTCACGAATGGATGCTACACCCGGACATCTTCAAGACCATCACAAAGAAATGGGGAATGCCACAGATAGATCTATTCGCTTCCCCTCTCAATCACCAGCTCAAAAAATTCTGCACAAGGACATTCCACCCACTTGCATGGAAGGTGGATTCGCTCTCCTTCAGCTGGAAAGGTCTGACAGCATATGCATTTCCACCTCTTCCCTTGATACACAGGGTATTACTAAAAATCAAGGAGGAATGTCCAAGGATAATCCTGATAGCTCCGAACTGGCCAAGACAACACTGGTACCCATTGCTGAGGAGCATGTCTCGGGAGAAAATGTGGTCAATACCCCTGATGCCTTTGATGTTAACTCAGAACAACTACAGCATCATGCATCCAAACCTAAAAACTTTGCAACTGACTGCATGGAACATCACATAGCAGCAACTAATCCAGATCTTTCCCAAAGGGTTAAAGACATTATCCTTGAAGCCCGCAGACCTTCAACAAGAAGGAACTATGCAGGAAAATGGAAAAGGTTTGTCATTTGGAGTGCTGAAAGAGAAAAAGATGTGTCGAATATAGATATTGCTAACATTCTGGAGTATTTGGCAGAGCTTCTACATACAGGCCTGTCCTATTCCTCCATCAAGATACATGCATCAGCTATTTCAGCAGAATACAGCTTTGATCCACCTGTCTTTTCACATCCTCTACTCAGGCAGTTCCTCAGAGGGATCAAGAATGTAAAACCTCCTAGGAAACCACCATTGCCAGCATGGGACTTGAACTTTGTGCTAGAAAAGTTGACACTCCCTCCTTTTGAACCAGCAGCAACAGCAGATCTACAGCACCTATCATGGAAAACTGCTTTTCTACTGGCAATTACCTCAGCAAGGAGGGTTTCTGAACTTCAGGCCCTAATGGCAGTACAACCCTTCCTAATCTTCCACCAAGATAGGGTGTCTATGAGAACTAATCCTACATTTATGCCTAAGGTGGTATCCAGAGTGTCTTTAAACCAGGCAATCCACCTACCTACCTTCTTCCCCAATCCACAAAACAGAGGGAAAGAATGCTGCATACCTTGGATGTACATAGACAGCTACGCTACTACCTGGACAGAACCAAAAGTAACAGAAAAACTGACCAGCTTTTTGTAGCCTATGCAACAGGAAGGGAAGGAAAAGCAATTTCCAAACAGACAATCTCCAAATGGATAGGAAATTGCATACGATTCTGTTACTCCTTCCATGGAAAACCAATTCCACAGAACATAAGGCCTCATTCTACAAGGGCAACAGCCACTACCACAGCCTTCTTACGAGGAGTGGCAACCAAGGACATTATTGAGGCGGCTACTTGGACCTCCGTGCATACATTTGCCAAGCATTATAATTTACCTCTGTATTCCAGATCCCGAGCAGGGTTTGCCTTGTACTGCAAGGGATCCTAACCACACCATAATTTTTTCTTCCTCCTCCCCCCTAGCTGGCTATGGTATTCTACCCAGTTGTTATGACTGCAGATGCATCCATGAAGGACATAGTACAGTTTTGTACCTACCATAAATGTAGATGTCCGAACTGGATAGCATCTGCAGTCAGGATTACCCTCCCTCCTTCCCCTCTGTGGTACTCCTAGGGTATTTACCCTCCTAATAGCTAGCTGGTGGGGAGTCTCTTATGGTGGATTTGTTTGTATATATGTACATACATGCTTATTTTTGTGTTTGCCTTCTATCTTTTTGGAAACATTGGCATTTATCCAAAATTTAGCCTTCCAAGAGGGCAACTGGCATCTGGGGCAAGAAACACTGAGGAAAATGGCGTCGGCTGATGCCTTTATACCCGAAGACCAGCAGATATGACGTCGGGTGAAGTGCGACATCAGCCGAAGCCGGACCCAGACTTTGGAATCCGGCCGACCGAAGGGCTGCCTGACGACAGGACAACCCAGTTGTTATGACTGCAGATGCTATCCAGTTCGGACATCTACATTTATGGTAGGTACAAAACTGTACTTTCCTACTGTTTCTTGGAAAGAATGGCATGATGTCACTACAGATCAGTCACAAGCAGTGCAATCATCACAAAATGTTGTGCCTCTGTTTAAACTGGCAGCAGATATGAATAATATGTGAATACTACACTGTATAATGACACACTTAGTTAAAACCGCAGTCGTGGATTTTTGTATTTAGTAGAGAAAGCTTTCACAACACATGAAAATTATTAATGCAACTGTACAAAATTACACTGATCACAGAACAGCATAACATGCTGAAGTGACCAAAGATTAACTAGAAATTTCCAGTAAACTCATTCTTCAGCACATGTTGCATTCAGGAGTACTCTGAAGTTTGTTACAAGTCTGCATACAATTATCCATGGGCCAAGCTCATATCTGACAAAATAGCGATGCTGAGGTGACAGAACAGGATATGCAAGACATGTAGATGACATTTTTGTCAGATGTTTGCAAGTGTGTCAAACTACTATATCACATGGTCACTTGTAATAGATCCAATACAAGCATTTAAACAGGTTAATGTATGTGTGTATACAAACGTGTGTGTGTGTGTACATATATACATATACATACATACATACACACGTGTGTATGTGCACATCTCTGCATTCATCCAGTTGCCGACACACACATTTATGTACGAGGATGTATACGGGAATCTTAATGATGACTGATTCTTTTCTTCTAACTGGCATATATGCCTTGCATTACCGTGGCATAATCTAAATGTACATTGCAGTTTTATTATCTTCTAGTAAGATCCAACTCTTTATATCCTATAATATACATTACTCAAACAGAATGTATTAAAATACATTCAATTAAACAGTTCCAGTTTTTACTTGTCTTGCAGATTCCCACAATTAGCTTGTTTGACATTTACAGAATCCTTATTCTTCACCTTTATCTCAATTCTTCCCCTGAGATTTCCTCATCAGTATCTCTAATGCATTTTTAGGTGTTCATCTCCACCTTCCATTTGATTTATTAAATTGCACAGAAACAGACACAAGCCCATTACTTTCAGTCCTCATCAGTTAGGGGCTTCTTCAGGCCATTCACCTTGTGATTATAAATTACTACTCTACTGTCATTTGTAGCTTGCTCTTATTATCCTATATCAGCTGTGCTATGTGCACTGTGACCTTGTTATTCTTTCCTACTTTGTTTCACCTATCTTTGTCAAGTAAATTTGTCATGTTTTTTTCGGCCTTACATTTAATCGAACTCTGCCAAATGATCGTAATATTTAATGACTGTGTTCTTTATACTGATGTCTGTAGAAGTCTGACCCAAGACAAATGCTGCGTTTAAGTTGTTATTTTTCAGGTATCCCATGCTTGATTATTTGTTTATGCATGAATGTATCTGTCTGTATTATGTTTGCGCAGGAGGTGTAGGAGGCATGTCCCCCACCTATGCAAAAACGTTTGTTTTTTATATTTTCTTTTTATGTACTTAGATTGTGGAACATTGTTGTTTATAACTTCAGGATTGAAATTCCATGGGTTAAGGCTGTTTCTTCCATTTCCCACTGCTGTCCAGACTCTGGCGTAATACCTTTAAAGGTGCAGTGTTGTGGGGGGAGCTATGTTAACTTTTTGTCTTATATTAGATGGAAAAGGATTCAATGCCTTAGGTTTGATGCACTATAATCCCAATTAAATGTGGCCTATGATATAACACCATGTATCAATATAAATGTGTAATATCAGGTACACAGTCTGTCTTGACTTAGTAAGGATCACTTTGTTTAACTAGCCCTACAAAACAGTTTTAAACAGATGCTAAACCAGTAGATTTTAATGTGAAGAAGTTTATAAGTTAATAAGTACTTACAGTGCTATTAATTCATGAGAATCTTTAGAATCCTGGACATAAAGTCTCATGAAGTTTTTAGCTCTTTTATTTTAACTAGGAATAACGCAGAAATAACCAGAACATTTACATTTTATCCTTATTCATGGTGGGCAAGGGTGCTAAACAAGGGGTGAATTTATGGTTACCAATATATTTCCAATATATTACCAATATATATAATCTTTGCTTTATCTTGAACCCTCAAATTTCCACAATTGTAAACTACTGTAATCTTTTTGTTTACCAATGTTTTAAAGCTTTGTCTTTCACTTACAAATTATTGTAATTGTAAATTGAAAAATGATGTAATCTCTTTTGTAACCTTTGTTTTGGAGCTTTTCTCCCCAGGACTCCATTGAAAACGGGTTCTTATTGGCCCAATGGACTATCCTGGTAAACCAACTGCTAATAAATAAATAAATAAATAAATAAATATTCACAACATTACATTTAAATGTTTTACAGAACTACATTGCTTATTTGGAGAGGAAGATGATTCCAAAATGGTATTCTGTGTGATACATATCTATCCCACTATCATGGTTTATTTTTATTACAAAAGAGATTTGGATCTCTTGTGTAAGTGTTTATATCACATTTGGAATGTGCAGTATGCCTGACAGGATAGGGTAAGTTGACACTCTGTATGAGGGGCAGAGTTCACCCCTCAATAACTTATATGACACCAAGAAGAGGGACAAGGCTTTGAGATGGTCCACATAATTTTTATGATTTAGGACCTTGATTTTCTTAATAAGAAAGCATTGTAGGCATTTAAGTTGTGTCAAATGTTTGAGAAATATATACAGAAAGGGGAATTAAAAGCAATGATTGGCTTGATGAATGCAGAATACAATGAAATGATCACAACCCTGGATGCTACACATGTAGTAATAAGCTATGCATGGAAATAGCACTTTTCTACAGTAGATGATGCATGGTGATCAGTGGACATTTCACTATCCACATAGGTTCTCAGGTCCCTAACCTCTGGATCCAGACTGTAGCTTACCTATGTCCTTATTTGTTCATACTATAATGATTCATTCCTTAGCCTTACAGATGAAGCTGGTCAGACTTATGAGTCTATAAATTCCTGGGTCTGTAGAAAACCCCACCTTTGTGCAAGGAGATGATGGTTGCTCTCCAATCATCAGGCAAAAAGCATTTTTGAGGATGACATTGAGTTGTATCAGAAGGGGATCTGACAGGTCCTGTTTCAGACTCTCCAGTAAATAGCCTAGTAGGTTATCTGGCCCCACAGAAGCAGTATTATTTGAATTGAATAGTACCCCGAGTACTTGTTCGTGGAGACTTGAGTTAGGGTATAGATGTGGGTGTGAGATCTGGGCATGTAGGAGGGAAGAGGGGGATGAGTTATACCTGAATCTGTCTACTAGTAGGGTCCAAGTATGTCATATCATTTACTATTAGCACTGCACAGGTTTCCAGCATAGTTAAAGAAGACTCTGTATCTGTCCTTCATTTGGGTGGTAGTTTTCACCTCATATCTGTTTCTGGTTGATTTGATCAGGACCTTGTATTCCTCTCTATGTTTAACGAGATACTTTTTTACATCTAGATAGTTAGATTTATTATTGCATGCAATTAGATTTTTCTTTTATTGTAGACCCTGTTTAAGTTTGGGTTCCACCATAGGGAGTTATATTTAAATTTGGAATTGTACTTAATTGTACTTGCTTTGGAGGGGGACAGATGCATCTATTGACAACCGCGTAGAATTTGTTAGTTAATAATTCTGTATACACAGTGGATCATCAGGTTGGGGGGTGGTGTTGAATTCAGCCAGGTCATCACTTGGTATCAATAGATTTGCCTTGGAATAGTATTTGAATGCTGAGGTATTGGATGCTTCTGGTTTGGTCTTATGGTAAATGTGACTAGTTTGGTGTGCATTTTGACCAGGAGAGGGAGTTACAATTAGAAGGTAGCAGAGTTTTCCCATATTTCTGAAGACAGAGTTTAGGATTTTATCACCCTGAAAGTTTGTATTGATGAATTCCTGAAATCTCTGACATACGTGGTAGAGGATGAATCAGTCTGTTAATTAAGGAAGGGGCAGTTGAAGTCCCCTAGAAGAATGGCATCTGGCTAATGCATAGGAATTAGTTAGTAGGAGTTAAATACTGAGTCACTCATAGGGGGGTCCTGTAGTTAGCTATGATGTGATAAAGGGTCTTGTTAATGATAAGTTTGATATGGAGTAGTTCCAGGTTGTTTTCTTCACCAACTAGTCTGATGTTTTTTCCTATAAATATGGAGACATTGACATCTTTAGTGCCTTCATCTAATGTATTTGGCCTGAACTTGTGGTAAGGATTGAAACCCTACACTGAGGGGGAGCTGTTATTTGCTTTGAACCAGATATACATATCATTGCATATATTGACATTTTCTTGGGTAAGGAGTACTTGCAGTAAGTGTAGTTCATAGGATCATAGGTGTGTACTAGGCTAACGGCCCTGGAGCCTATATAAGCCTAGCCCAAGAAGATTCCCTGGCATCATGCCGCCCAAAGTTAGTTCCCAGTGCCCCTGTCAAGCAAGACCACTGAAGTGACCCCCAGGGTGAACTTCATATTGCCTATCCACTCGTCAAGATTTTATTAAAGAGGGCCAGTAAAGTTCTCTGCTTGATGTGAATGGAAAGTTTGTTCCAGTCTATGGGAAGTCCCTGGGTTAGGAACCTGTCCCTCCAGCATGTTCTGTTTATTGTGGTAATGAAGTTTAGGTCCCTGGAGCATATGGCATGAAGGGATTGGGATTTCTTTAGGTGTAGCTTATCTTGCAGCTCTGGGTCAGACATGGATTTGTAGGTCAAGCAGAGATTGCCTCTAAGTAGGCGATATGAGACAGAGTAGAGCTGGAGGTTTTTGAGTTTGCCCATATAGGGCATGTGTCTAAGGCCTAAGATCCTCATAGTGAGGTATTTTTATGGCCTTTCCAGTTATTGTAGGTGTCTAGTGAGGTACATACCAAATGAAGCATTGTATTCTATAATGGGTCTAATGAGGTTCGAGTAGAGAGGTATTATGACCTCTTTATTCCTGGATGAAAAACCTTTTGTAATGAGATGTGCCACATAGAAGGACTTTCTGATTATAGTGGTAATGTGGTTATCAAAGTACAGGTTGCTGTCAACCTGTGTCCAGGTCTCTTATCACACCTTCGGTGTTTAGTGGACTACTGCCTATGTGGTAGTTCATGGGCACCGAATTTTTCCCAAAGGGAATGACAATGAACTTTTTGGCATTGAGCTTAAGGTCATGGTTCTGGCACCAGTCACTGGTGTCAGTGAGGCCTTTTTGTAGAATGTCTACATCAGTTGGAGGATCAATAATGACTCCCAGTTTGCAATTATATGTGAACTTGGTCAGCCAGAGTCCCTTTGTGTTGGCTTGAACTTCAAGAAGTAGATGCCCAACAGGAGAGGACCTAGGACCAATCCCTGTGGGACACCACTTGTAACTGGTCGGTAGTCAGATTTGGAGACAGCTACTTTCACAGTGTAGGTTGTGTCAGTGAGTCAGATGGCAGCCTATCTTTTGACATAGGGGGTTATGCCTAGTTTAGTGAGTCTATCTATGATTCCAGAGTGAGGGATGGTGTCAAAGGCCTTGGCAAGATCTAGGTAGGCTGTGTGAATAACCTTGCCCTCATCCACAGCTCTGGTGACAGACTCGAAGAAGTCTGTCAGGTTGAGCAGGCATGATCTACCTTTCACAAACTGGCTTTGGAGAAGTTTTTTTTACAGTGGTTTCCTTTGGGGGGGGGGGGGTGAGGGTGGGATGTGGATATCCATGGTGATTAGCTTGTTGTCAAATCTGACCAGGAAGGAGTTGATTACTGGTGTAGAGCAATGGTCGCCCATGTTAGTAATATCCAGGTCAAGGATGTTACTACCCTTGGTGGGGTAAGAATGAGTTGGTCCAGGGCAATGGAATTAATCAGTTCCAGAAAATGTTGAGTAAGTGTGTTGGTACATGAGTAATTTTCTCAGTTAATGGATGGGTAGTTAAATTCTCCCAGTATAAGGGTATTGGGTTGTACCCTAATATTTTCCAGTGTGTTTAGGAATGTGGAGTTGGCGTCTTGGGACATGGTGGGGGATCTGTAGTAGGCTATAACCTGGATTGCAGTTTTACCCAGTATTAGTTGTACCTGATGTACCTCTGATGTGTTACGTAGTGCTTGTACTAGTCTGGAGGTGTGCATATCCTTTATGAATATGAAGACACCACCGCCTTTAGTGCTTCGGTCCAGGTTTAGTGGCTGAAAGGTGTGGTATGAATTATAGCCTGGTAGTGATGGGGTGCTCTCTGGAGCCTTTAACCAGGTCTCAGTCACTGCACAAATGTCGAGGTTCTCCATTTTAAGGAGTGCTTCGAGTGAGTTTTTGGTTTAGCCTCCTGGCATTGAATTTAAATAACTTTTACATTGTCTGGATTCTGTTTTATGTTGGAAGCCTTTAAGCTCTAATATTGCCTAAAAAAGGACAAGCCTTGGGGGGATAGGTGCAGGCCATCTCTTGCAAAGCAGTTGTCAATCATCTCCTCCCAGGATTAAGTCAATAATTCTTTGTACTGTGACATCATTCTTAGTGATGGCAAAATGCAGCTCAAGTCTAGGTTCGTACATATAGCACATATTCTGAGAACTCTATCATGTCTCTCTTCTTATAGTTGAGGAGGTATGTCTCATAATTTACATCCATGTGCTGCATGATTGTGTTTTATGTGTACTTGTGATACAAGGACATTAGTAACTGCTTGTTGGGGTGAATCCTGGCACCTAATACGCAACTGACCATGAACCTGTCATTGGAACAGTGTGTCTAACAATAGAGTCATGCTGGATTGTGTAAGATTTGTTTTATGGGCTTTTGAATTGAGACTCTGTATATTTCAAAGTGGATACAGCATGTATTGTGAGTCTGTGAGGATGCTGAGGGTACTTGTTTCACAGGTCACATTTGGAAGGCCTTTGTGGTTTGGATATGTTACTTTTAAGAGCCTCAGCATATGCAGGTCTGCATGTTTGGCCCAGTCTGTGTATGGCAGGTTTAGTGCTGTGTTATATAGTATTGGCAACCTACTTGCTATATGTAGTGACGTCATGTGAGAGTATCGCCCCAATAACCATATTGCCCACATACCCTGTTAGTTTGTTTAAGTGGTTATCTGTAAACATGAGACAATCCCTACATTGTAGGCATCTTGGTTGAAATGGACATCCTGATATAATGATTGCTGAAAAGTACAAATCCATGGTTCCAGGTGCCTACTTAAGTAGGCTGTAGCACCTATGAGATTTGGAGATGATTATTAGAGCTGCTAACAGTCTGGTGGTGGAGACAGTGTTGGTCTCAAAAGATCTACATGCAGCTAGGAACTGGTGATCCTTAGCTTCTTCTCTCATCAGAAGCAAAAGAGTAGCATTAATACCCAGCTACTTCCTGAGATATAGTATTAATAACCATAAGTATTAGTAATTTCATATAACACCTCACTATTTGTTGTGGTAGCATTAATGCCAAGCTACTTCCTGAGATATAGTATTAATAACCATAAGTATTAGTAATTTCATATAACACCTCACTATTTGTTGTGGTTTTTAGATATAGTATTATCTCGGATGTCATTGGATTCAGTACACTTACTACAGTCTTCTCTTGGTAAATCCCCAGGATAGAACTTACAGCAGCTGGACACAACAGACAGCCAAGCTGCACAAAGGCCCTGAGGAGGCTCTCAGAAAAACTGGAACCAGACCACTCAATGAAGTCCCATATACACTGCCCTGTCTGAGACCAGCAGGAATCAATGCCCCTGTACCATTTATCTTACCA
>NC_056737.1:580295750-580298250 GCF_019279795.1 Protopterus annectens
CTGCATCATGGACAGAATCAGACTATGCTAACAGAACAGTGATTATCCAAATGGAAGCAAAAAACAAGAACACCAAGTTATTGTTGGTGATTATTCAAGCACAGAAGGCATTCAATATACTTAGTTGGATTTTATGAATAGGACAATGAAAGCAGTTGCATTTCCTGATATAAAAATGAGGTTAATTATTAAGATATATGAAGGGGGCAGAAACAATAATCAAAGTGGGAAGGTTCCTCTCTGACAAGATGTGCTTGAAAAGAGGAATCAGGAAAGGGTCTCCTATTCGCCCTTCTGCCTTATACTTAGAAACATTGGTGAAAAAAAACAATGGACTCAAAGAATCAATGGTAGAATTGGTAGGGTACTCAAGAAAAATTACACTTATTAGCATATGATATTACTTTGTTCTTGAGAAATCCAGAAATGATATAATAGTGCTTTGGAACATTTTCAGATAGTTTCAGTTTGTTCAGGATATAAAATAAATGAAGATAAAACAAAGGTTATAGAAGTAAACTATTTTCCCATGCATGAATTGGTTTAGCAATACCAATGTTTATGGGGACATGATAAGATAAAGTATTTAGGTGCATGGCTTATAAAAGATTCTGTTATGGAAGCTAAGAATATGTGTGAAGACAACTAACAAAAGAAAATACAATCGTTTAGAAGTTGGAAGCTCTTGAATTTGTGCATGGATACTAAAGTACAAGAAGTGAAACTGCTCCTAATCCCTTAAATATTATATACAGACCTGACATATTTTTATCAATCAGAGAAGAAGCTATGGGCCATATGTATTAAGGAATTGACAGAATTTTAATCAGGAGAGAAAGACGGTAAGAGTTAATTGGAATAAGTTGCTTCTCCACAATAAGCAAGGTAGTTTAAGATTACCAGATGAGAAGGGATACTTCAGGACCATGTAGTTAAGGTTCATATAAATAACAAATGTAGAAGGCTAGAAATCAATGTGGAAAGGAATGCTAAGGAAACAGGAGCAGATTTAAAAAAAAATAAGGAGACAAAGAATTATTTTGGATATAGGCCCTTAAGGAGAATAACAACAACTATACATAATATATATGCAAAGTAGAACAGAGCATTTTAAGAACAAAACTAACATAGGAATTGAGAAAAGAGGTTTTACTATAAGCATGACTGCAGGTAGGGTCTTACAAAATAGGCTGGAATTTATTGTAGAAGACCAACAAAGGCAATGTTTTGGGAGCAAATAGATAGGAAGGGGAAAGTTACAGAGTAGGATGAGGCCAGTCAGAAGTTAGCATGTGGGTAGGAGACTGCCTGTCCTACCAGAGATTGATAACAAGTATAGACAAACAGAAAGGGATAGGGAAATGTTAAATGACAGACCAAGTCTGTTTGAGTTTTGCATTAATATAGAACAAAAGCTGTGATTAAAAACAGTGATAATTAATGGGGCGACTAATGCAATGCATGATGACTACAATAATCAATCAGAAGAGGTTAGAAAAGTTTGGAAAATGAGAGTGAAAAGACAATATGCAAAGGTACAATGGGAGGATATTTGTATGGTACCCAAGTATGCAAATGAATAAAGAAGGTTTAGGACTTTTTGCATAGAAGTGTTCACACACTGTTTTTTAAATACCAAATAGACTTCACAGACATTTCCTCAGGTAGATAGCAATTGCTGAGTATGTGATGGGAAAAGGATACTTGGGAATTATTTTTCTTGCCTTGCAACAAGTTGGTAGATTTTAAAAATTCCCTACAGGGTAGTTTGTCAGAAATTTTGGAGGAGCAAATTATTGTAACCAATGGAATGATTCATTTGAGCAGGGATACAGAAACTGAGTTTTCTAGACATAAGGTCTTAATAATGTTAATGTTGTTGACTGCCAAAAAAAAAAATTATTTACTGGAAAATGAAAATCACAATCTAGTCCAGCTATAGCAGAATTATTGAATGCTGTAAGAGAAATAAAAGAATTGGAGGTAGGATAGTGCAAACTACACATAAATAATGACATTTGTGGGATATAATACATGTAGAATAATGTTCAGAAGGAGTGAAATGTCAAGGAAGGCAGGATATATGAAAAGGAAACATCTTAGTAATGGTTTGCTTCTATTTTGCAACTGTTGGCGATAAAAAGACCAAAAATTAAAACTGTGCTGTTCTAGGCAGCTACCTGCTGTAACAACCCAAAAGACTGGCTTTTGTTACAGGAGTGAGGCACATTTAAAGGTTTTAATTGAGCATTAGAGTAACCCAGACACTTTTTTTTTTTTTACTGAAAAGATTTTATTGGGAGAAACAAGTATCCATCTTTATTCATTTTCATCAAGAGCTCGCCTATAAATTAATTTGTAATAATCCCCAAAATCCTCTGTATAATATGCATTTGTGCTTTTAACCACTTTATAAATTTTAGATAAGTAGCCTTTTTGCCGAACAGCATGATTTGTTAAATAAACAATATATTCAATAACTTTAGGGTCCTTTTTGTCT
>NC_056737.1:580303250-580440750 GCF_019279795.1 Protopterus annectens
CATTGTATGATGTCTTCTTTCTGTTCTCTAACTACCTTGACTCCTAGTCTAGGGATTCATTAAAGATTCACTTAGGTATGTATCTTCCCCTTCAGTTCTAAAGCAACCAAACTAAGCATCCCTGATCTGTCTTGATAATTATTTGTAACTTTAGGCATAATGGTTGAGTTCTTCCATAAAATCATTACACCTCTCGTCTTTTGTTTATGATGTGAACTTTTCAAAACTGTATAATTACTAACACTAAATTTGTTTTAAGTCTGCTTGTAAAAGATTTGGGTCCTGTAATAATAAAATATAAGTTGTGGATTTAACATTTGTAAGTATTTAATCAAACTTCTTCTGTAACAACTATTATATAAACAATTTACATTAATTTGGATGCATTTTGTAACTAAATTATGATTTACAAAATTTCCAGGTATATATAAGTAGCATAATCAGAGATAAAAAAGTAAGAAATATACATCCATGTAGACTGAATGCTTTAACTACTTGTGCTATAACAGTAATATTAATATATGTAGGCACCCAAAAAAAGGAAAACAAAGATAAAATATTAAACGCTGACCTAAAAAACACTCAATGGGAAAAAAATAACCCATATACTTGAATTGCTAACCTTCCAAGAGGACCCTCTAAAAGCCATTTCCAACCGTCCCCATGTCTGACTATCTAATAACATTATATGCTAGCAAAAGGTAAACAATTATTACTAGTAGTTATCTGATTAAGTGACATGTAAAGTAAAACAGTCTCCTTATAATAAAAATGTCACCACTTAAATATGCTCTTAATAAAGTTAAATTAAATTGCAATGACTATAATGAACATATTTAATATTCCACATGTATCACTGTCAACTTCTAAAAAGGTTAAAAAAATAACAGTCTTAACATTTTTTTACTGTTAATATTAAAAGCCCAAAAAGAACTAGAATGTATATTATGAATAAATAAATTAAACATAGATGAAATAACCAATAAGTAAGTTTAAATAGGCTTGCAAAACCATTTTTTGTTAAAAAAGTGTGCATATCACTTTAATTAGCCAGACAGCTAGTACAGCTGAAGTCTAGTTGCCAGCTAGTGTGGTTGCATCATTCTTGACTCTTTTAGTTTCATTTTGACCAAACCACACTTTTGTGAAGGGATTTAGACCATGGAACATGGAACCACACAAACTCATGGAAAACTTTAAAAAAAAAAAAAGAATTAAGGAGTTTTAACATGAGACCTTGGTGGGAAACCAAGAAAAAGGATAAGTAAACACTTTTGAACACTTCAGAATTACAGCTCGAACTTGCAGTAAATCCTGTCACATAACTGCTGCACATATAATATTACTAAGCACTTAAACACACTCTAACTGTATAAAACATATACTCAAGCCTGAAATTAAAGAAATAAAAGCATTTTAACTATAGCTTTAAACATATACGCTTGCAATACAGTATTCATTTTAAAACCTGTATAGCAATTACTGTATAATAGTGGTATATTTTAATAATTTTAAACTGAAAACTCACCCCCTACACACACAAGCCCTCTGAGACTGTTATAGATTACATTAACACATCTATGTTTAGTAAATTGCTTTAATGTAAATTAAGATTATTGTTTAGACACCATGTATATTACTTTTAATAGACCGTGCTAAAGGTTAGCTATTTTGTTGAATGCATTTAAATGATTGTATTAACAAAGTAAATTAACTCAAGTGAAAAGAAAAGAGATACAACATTTTTTACCTTTTTCCTAATGATTTATGAGCAAAGTATACATTTGTTTTGGTGAGTTTGAATGTGTAAGAGATAATAATATAATTAAGGAAAATGGACATTAGGTTAAACGTTATTTATATTTTAGTTTTTTCTTGTCAACTAATTTCCAGTTTTTCTCAGCTTGACACTTAAGTGAGGAAATAAGGCAATCCATTTCTGCTGTTTGATCTCATATATTGTTGTTTGTTAGATATGAAGCAGCTGAGTCCAATGTGTCAAGGGTTTTGGCGCCATCTAGAAAGAATATCGTAAGTCTTGCAGGGAACAAAAGATGAACTTTAACATGTTTCTTTTTAAGTTCCTTAATTAATGGTAAACAATCCTATCTTCTTATAATCACTGCAGATGAGTAATCATTATCAGACCTTATGATATTTCATTAAACTTAATTGGAGAGTTAGTCCATGCTGTTTTTAATACAAGTTCCTTGTCTTGAGAAGAAAGAAAGTGTATAACAATAGATGTTGGATTACCGTTTGCCTTAGTAGAAAATGATGAATTTGCCAACAACCTGTGATTCCTCTCAATGCCAAAAGAGAGGGACTCCTGTAGATTTAAGATAGTAGGCAGCTAAGATGTGAGGAAATTCATCATGTCGTCGCCCTCTGCTTTTTCTGGCAAACCATAAAGATGTAGATTGCTCATTCTTGATCTGTTCTCTAGATCATCAATTTTACCGAGTAAAACAAGTATTTTGCTTTAAGAGATATTCCACATGAAGCTCTTGTTCAGTTACTCTACCCTCCAGGTACATTTATGGAGACTTTCATACTGGCAGTTTGGGATTTGTGCTGTAAAATCATTTCTTTCAACAATTCCATTTGCATAGTGCTCTCTTCTTTGAAAGTATGCAGTTTACTGTCCATTTTATCAATTTTTTTTATGGATAAATCATCCATAGTGGAAACCAAGGCTTGCAGTTCTTTCTTCATAGACTGATCTTGTGCACTGCCTTTGAAGTAACTCATCTTGAGGAATAGTGTCCTTTTTAAGAAGATTTTGACAGAAAAATCAGCAAATAAAGAAATAATATTCCAGTATAGTCATCCAGGAACTATAAGAAATATTAATCCACAAGTTTGATAAATTAACTGGTCCCAGTTTTTAAATTTTCTGTCAGAAATGCATATTAGATAGAACTGAGAGAAAGTGCTGTTAACCAGCCAGCATCTAGGCCATACCCCTGACCCAGGCACTTCTAATATAATTGGGATCAAAGAGCATGAAGAAATTGTAGCACCTTCTGACATCTTACTTTCCATTTCGTTTTAGGATAACAGTGTGGACACAAGTTATTTTATGTATGTTGGCATTACATCTGCATAGTTCACTTGAAATTTGATATGAAATATGCTCTGACAGTACTTTTTAAGCAGTTGTTCATTGCAGTAAAATTTTGGTAATAGTCTCTATACAAAATACCTTTGAAGTTTTACTCTATACCTTAATCTACTGTAACATATATATTACCCTATTAATAGGTATCTAATTTTAATATTTAGGGTCATGGACAGAAAGTGCTGAAGATGTTACAGAAAATACATGCAGTGCTTTGCATTAAAAAAAAAACAAAACCTATAGTTTCAGTGGATAGATTTATCAACTGAATATGTATTTTAAAGGTGGAGTGATGTTCTTCATCTCACATTGCTGCAGTCCTAACACTTGGGTAGTCCGCTGTCCCTCGATCGGCCCGAATATCAGAGTATAAGGCTGACGTCGGTCAAGGCGCATTTGACTGACATCAGAACGTCAGGGTACAAATGCGCATGACCGACGTCATATCCTCAGTCTTTTTTGCCGCATGGTCCGATGCAGAAGCAGTGTTGCAAGTGCCGTTCGGCGTTCTGAAATATTTCGAATTCGGAGTTTCAGACCGAAGTCAGAGTTGGTTAAGTACCCCGCTGGGGAATATTTTGGTTTTTTCTTGCCTCAGTGGTTTACCGGATGTCAGAAAAGTAAATAACTGTATTTCTTGTGGGAAACAGATACCGCATAGGGATTACCATAATTTGTGTATACCTTGTTTGGGACCTGAGCACGACGTTGTTGGGTGTCGCTTTTGTGCTAGGTTCAATAAACGCACTATAAAGCGAAGGTTGGATTGTGCCAGGTTGGTCTTTGGGAAGCGGTGCAATTACAATATGCCGCCGGATGCTCCGCGCTTCCTCAAAGAAGCGCAAGGACAAGGCAGTTAAACCTCGGTTAGAGGAGCCGTCGAACCGGACGCCGGTTCTTTAGAGCGCCAGTGGAACCGTGGTTCCGACGGAGGTCTCTCTGGAGTCCCAGGGAGAAACTTTGTTTTACAGGATGTGGCCTCCCAGGAGGCAGGTCAGGCTGTAGGGGCTTCTCAGATAACTGTACTCCCTCCCTTCCTAAGGTGTCTAGGCCCTCTCTTCTGCTTCCAAGGCTTCTCCTAGAGGCAGGTCTAGTTTTGCTTCTGTGGGTGTCCCTCCTAGTTCTTCAGGTTCTGTGCCCAAGAAGCACATGCTTAAAATGGCAGAAGATTTAATTACTTTAATTAGAGGCTCTATGCCCCCTCCTGATAAGAGGCCTAGGATGGAACCTGTGTTGGGGGATTATGAGCAGGCTTTGGATGTGTCTGAGTCTTCGGCTGAAGACTTGCAGGAGTATTCTCATTATTCTGATTCTGATGTGGATGATTCTACTCCTTCTGCTTCTCCTCCTGAGGATTTTTCTTTTCAGAGACCCTTCACTCCATGAGAGAGCATTTTAAATGGGAAGGTCAGGATTTCTCTGATTCCAGGAAAAGGCTTAGGGAATTTTTGTTTTTACCCCAGCATAGGCCTTTAGCTATACCTCCTGTTCTGAATGTGGTGGAAGATGTGTTTGCAGAGGCTTCTCTTAATCCTGATTCTTTGCCTCCTGCTCCTGTTAAACCGGATAGGTATTACAGGGTGCCTGAAGCTCATAAGTATCTTTTTAAGAGTCCTAGGGCAGACCCAGAAACTGTTAGCCAGGGGCCTAAGGGTGTTAAGGCTTCTGTTGTCAAGAATCCGGTTCCGGCAGATAAAGAGGCCAGGGCCTTGGATAGCTGGGGAAAGAAAGTTTATACTTCTTCCACTCTAGCCATGAGAGCTTTGAACTGCCAGTTTCACATGTTGAAATATCAAAATTGTCTCCTTTCTCAGTTGAAATCTAAGGTTGATGCTTTGGCGGAAGGTATTGATTGTAAAGAGTTGCAAGATTTAGTGCATGTTTCTGAACAGGTGGGTAAGCATTCTTTGCAATGTGGTTTTGATGCTGTACAGGCCTCGTCTAGGGTGGCTGCCACTGGGTCAGTTCTTCGCAGGCATGCCTGGCTGAGGGATCAAAATTTATCTGACCATGTTAAAACTAGGATTTTGGATGCCCCTTTGCAATCTGATGTCTTATTTGGTTCTCCTGTTGAAGCAGTTTTAAAGAAAATGGAAGACAAGGCTAAGTCTATGCAGACTGTTAAAGATTTTTTGCAGGTTCAGCCTCCAAAGTTTAGTAGAAATTGGCCTACTAAAGGGTGGACGTATCCTTCTTATGACTCCCAGTCTAGGGGTAGATCTAGACGTGGCAGGGGCAGAGGTCAGGGCTCTTTCAGGCCTAGAACAGGGAGTTCTCCTGCACAGTCTTCGGGTGAGGGCAGGGGTCAGTCCTTTCGTAAACAGACCCAATGACCTACCTTTTCAGCTGCCAGAACCTTCTCGCCTGGCAGCACCTTTGGGAGGAAGGTTGGCACTTTTCAAAGAAAATTGGAGTTTGATCACCCAAGACAGATGGGTACTGGATATCATACATCACGGTTACAGGTTTTATTTCCATACCTTGCCTCCTTTCAAAGGCATGCCAGGCATTCCTCCTCAACAAAGAATAGAGGCTCACAAGCAAATTTCTCTGTTACTCCAAATAGGGGCCATACAGCCAGTTCCTATGCCAGAAAGGGGCCTAGGATTTTATTCTCGCCTGTTCCTAGTACCAAAGAAGGGGAACACGTGGAGACCAATTTTGGATTTGTCTATCCTCAACACTTATCTGGACATTCCCAAGTTCAAAATGTTGACGTTGCAGCAGCTTTTACCTCTGCTGGGCAAAGATCATTGGATGGTAACTTTGGATCTCAAGGAGGCTTACCTTCATGTTCCTATCAGACTAAGTTGCAGGAAATATCTGCGTTTACGAGCTGGGACTTCTCACTATCAGTTCTCTGCATTGCCCTTTGGCTTATCTACTGCCCAGAGTGTTCACGAAAGTTCTGGCTCCAGTGATAGCTTTCTTCAGGCTGAAAGGAATACAGATCTATCCTTATTTGGACGACTGCCTGATTCTGGCTCAAGGAAGGAAGAGCTTCTTCAACATTTGGAATATGTGATAGCAGTGCTAAGATGCCTGGGGTATTCTGTGAACGAAATAAAGTCCAGTCTAGTACCCTCTCAGGACATGTGCTTTCTGGGTGTGAGACTGAATACAGCATCCCAGATGGTCTTTTAACCCCGGACAAACAAAAGAGTCTATCCCTTTACTTCCATCAACTATCTCATCAGTCCGGCTGACTGCAAAGACAGTCCTTCAAGCCTTAGGGTTCATGGCATCTTGTATTCTGGTGCTTCCCAATGCCAAACTGCATATGAGGAAGCTACAATGGTATCTCAAAATGTATGGACACAGCACTGCCAGGATCTGGACACTGTCATTCAAATAATACCTTGCATTCAAAAGGAATTTTTGTGGTGGGCTCAGGAATGTCACCTAAACAAGGGACTCTCTGTGACCCGGCCAGAGGCGAGTCAGATTTTAACGACAGATGCCTCAGACAAAGCTTGGGGAGCTCATCTAAATGGAAAGTGGATACAAGACAAGTGGCCTGCCAGACTACAACATCTACATATCAACATGAAGGAGATGTTAGCAGTCCAGTTTGCATTAATAGCTTTCAAGGATTTACTTCTTCCAGGGCAGGTGTTGATTCTAACAGACAACACAACTGTCATGTGGTACATCAACAAGCAAGGGGGAACACATTCTTATCCTCTATGCAGGCAAGCAATGATTTTGTGGGAGACTGCTCTCAGTTTACAACTAAGTCTTCAGGCAAGGTTTCTGACGAGCACAGAACTCCTTAGCAGATGTGTTAAGCAGACAAATCATGGATCCCCACGAGTGGAAACTGGATCTTCATGTATTTCAGAAATTGACAGTGTCCTGGGGAACTCCAGACATAGATCTGTTCGCTTCTCCTCTAAACCACCAGCTGCCAAAGTTTTGCACAAAGCGGTTTCATCCCACAGCTTGGAAAGTGGATGCTCTTTCTTTCAGTTGGAAAAATCTTCATGTGTATGCCTTTCCACCTCTGCCTCTCCTCCCAAAGGTACTTATGAAGGTCAGACAGGACAAGCCAAGGATGATTTTGATAGCTCCAGATTGGCCTCGACAGCACTGGTACCCATTACTGAGAAGTCTAATACGGAAGCCTCCATGGCCTTTGCCTTTGATTCCACATCTGTTGTCCCAGGAGGACAGTCATTTGCTCAATGTCAAACTTCACTCTCTTCACCTAACAGCATGGCATATTCTGTTTTAAACCATAGAGGGTCTCAACTTCCACAGCAAGTTTTGAATGTGATTTTGGAAGCTAGAAGGCCTAGTACAAGGAAAGTGTATGCAGATAAATGGAAGAGATTTTTGTTTTGGAGTGCAGCTAAGGATTTGGATGTTTCTGAGCCTGATTTAAGTGTGGCTCTTCAATATCTTACTGAGTTATTGGACAAAGGTTTGTCCTTCTCTTCTATTAAGATTCATGCTGCAGCAATTTCAGCTCACTACGATTGTGACCCACCATTGTTTTCTCATCCTTTGTTCAAGCAATTTCTTAGAGGGGCAAAGAATATAAGACCCCCACGAAGGGCTCCTACTCCTGCTTGGGATCTCAATTTTGTGTTGGAGAAACTCACTCTACAACCTTTTGAGCCTGCAGCTACTGCTGAGTTGAAATATTTGTCATGGAAGACTGCTTTTTGTTGGCCATTACCTCTGCAAGAAGGGTTTCTGAATTGCAGGCCCTTATGGCAGTTGAGCCTTTCTTAATTTTCCATAAGGATAGGGTATCTTTACGTACTAATCCTTCCTTTATGCCTAAAGTGGTTTCTAGTGTGGCTTTAAACCAAACTATTCATTTGCCTACTTTTATGCAAATCCCCAAACTAAAGGGGAAAAGATTTTGCACACTTTAGATGTACACAGGCAGTTGCGATATTATTTGGACAGAACTAAAGGGTTCAGACAATCTCAGCAGTTATTAGTTTCTTTTGCTTTGTGCTCTCAGGGCAAGCCCGTGTCAAAACAAACTATTTCTAAGTGGATTGGATTTTGCATTGCTTTCTGTTATTCCCATCATGGCAAAGAGATTCCAGCTGGGATTAGGCCTCATTCCACTAGGGCTACTGCCACTTCAACAGCTTTTTGAGGGGGGTGGCTACTAAGGATATTTTGGAGGCAGCCACTTGGAGTTCAGTGCATACCTTCTCTAGGCATTACCACCTTCCACTGTACTCTAAATCCCGGGCTGGGTTTGCCACTGCTGTGTTGCAGGGCATTTTGGCAGCTCCTGCTTCATTATAGTTTAGCCATCCTCCCTTTCCTCTGCTTTGGGATTCTACCCAAGTGTTAGGACTGCAGCAATGTGAGATGAAGAACATAGTACAGTTTTGTACCTACCATAAATGTAGATGTTCGAAGATCCACATTGCTGCAGTCCAATTTACCCTCCCTCCTTCCCCTCTGTAGTTTGAGGTGGTTGTGGGGGTTGGGTTATGCATCTGAGGTATATTGCATATTGTATATCTTGTATATTTTGTCCATACTTTTGGTGTTAGGCTGGTTGGTTGTTTAGTTGTTGTCTATGGGTTTTGACCTTTCTTTTTAGGGTCTTCTGACATCTGGGGCAAGAAAAGACTGAGGATATGACGTCGGTCATGCGCATTTGTACCCTGACGTTCTGATGTCAGTCAAATGCGCCTTGACCGACGTCAGCCTTATACTCTGATATTCGGGCCGATCGAGGGACAGTGGACTACCCAAGTGTTAGGACTGCAGCAATGTGGATCTTCGAACATCTACATTTATGGTAGGTACAAAACTGTACTTTGGTTGCAGTCAAGGAGGTTTCTAAAGGGAAAAAATAATATTACCAATTTATGAAAATAATTTGCAAAAAATTCCAGATAATGTAAAATAAGTTCACAATGCAAACATTTTTGTCTCGTTTAATAATTTAGAACCATTGATGATTTTTAGAGAGCATTTTGAAATTGTCATTTTTTTTCAGTCAAGTCTGAATCTAGGCTAATTCAGTATAAAAAATATACTGTGATACATACCTGAATAGCAAAGCTAAAAAAGGTTGCTGTGTTCAGAAGTTATGTTTTTTATAGTACAATTATAGTTTAAATCAGTGGCGGCTGGTGGCTTCAAATCATAGGGGGGCTGCAGGAGACAGATGAATGGGTGGCAATGGGAAGGGGTGCGGCCAACTAGAAAGGGGAGGAACTATGCTCAAAACCACAAAAACTAACTTTAATTAAATAAGCTGCCCTGGGTGCCAAACCGTCATTATGAGAGTCCATTCAAGACAAAATGAAGCGTAGAAGAATAAAATAATTTCAATGCATTGGCTGCATGACAGCTTACTTAATATCTAGATGGAAACAAAAAGGTTGTGAGGCATGAAAAAATAATTTACTTTTTAAATACATTACTGGCATGCCAGCCAAAATCAAGTATACGAAAAACAAGCAGCACTCAACTCAAACCACTTATTCTTGCACTGCAGTTCTAATTATACTTTATATTCAGCTTTATTAAAGTACCAAGTAACACACTGAAAGTATAAATCTATGTGATGCCCCCACTTGTAAAAATGTTTCTTATCCAAAAAAGACCTGCTGCCTGACAACTATCTACTTGTTTCATGGGGAAAACATGATCAAAGTAAAAAATGAAAAGCAAACAAGAAACAAGCTCAAGATACATTGCTTAAAGGATTACTGTACAGGTTATGGACCACACATGATTGGCATTCTGTTTAGTTTACGGGTAAAGCCTGCAGAGATGACTGGAAGTCGCCAACAAGTGTAATAATCTTCTTAAAATAATGTAATCCTGTCCTTTATTACAAATACTGTCATATGCATTTCAATACCCAAGGCTTATACATTATCTAGTTAAGTATTCTCTGCATGGCAACAACAGAAAGGCTTTCAATGTTGGCAGTTCTTTAACAGTATGCTTATTAAAGCTTACTTGCATCTTACGATCTTGGACAAGCTTACCTGATGGTCATTAAAGCATTGCTACTTAAACACAGAGCAACAGGCACTTTGAGTAATAAGCATAAATCAACAGTACAAAAATATGACAAACCAGACCATTCTGCAAAATCAAGATGAAAAGCCACTGGTAGTACTTGTGTCTACCTTGGATGGGGGGATACTCTGCACATTTACACTGCATAACTACTCCTTGTCTTGCTTGGACACATCCAGAGTCACTACTTGGGGGAGTGGGGTGGAACAAGTTTGTCACAATTTGAAATGTCTCTGGCTGACTGTGATGGCCCTGACACATTTGTCATACCGCTCAACCTCAGAGCAAGAAATCTAGACAAAGCCATACACAGAAGTGGGACAAAGGCCCAAAAATAAGGACAATTTTTAAATATTGCTCTTATAAACTTAGACAGATAATGGAATAGGTCTTGCATTAGTATGAATTTTCTGAAGGGTATGAAATCTGAAACTCAAATGTCTGTCATTATTTCCTAACTTCATTCTTTAATGATTTGTCACTAATTTGCCAAAAAAAAAACCCTCACAATTTTATAAAAAATGGATCAAATGTGATGCAAAAATATAAAATAGTCACACAATACAGCTGGGAACCTGTCAAAGAAGGGACACTTTAATATTAGTACTGCTAAATTGAGCAGCTGACAAAAAAGAATCTACATGCATTTCTGAAATAAAAGTAATCTATAACTCTGATTATTACAGCTATTTCTTAATTGTAAACCCTCCATGTTTTCTTCCAAAATTGCTATTTTGCGGCGGGATTATTAGGGGGAAGAGCAACATTTTGAGCCAAAAATCAGGGACAGTTGAGAGGTTCGGCTATGCCTAATTCTATAAAGCAATTTATTTGCATGTACCTCTCAACCTGTTAATGCAATAAAACTAACAAGGCCAAATATATTGGGGGAACATATAAACAGCAGTAAAAATTGCTCTTGTATAAACTGAGACAGTTGATAGAATAACATGTTTTACTTTAACATGCATTTTTCTGAAGGTTATGAAGTCTGAAACTCAGTGTGTCATTATTTAGTGACTTAATTCCTAAATGATTTGCCAGAAAACCACAAATTTTATGAGGAACAAACCAAAAATAAGAAGCAAAAATCTATTAATTCTTTGAAAATCTGGACAGTTGGGAGGTATAATTCAGCTGGGGCTGTCTGAGGTTGCCGCCCTTCCCCCTCACAAAATCATGGTCGAATGGAGCCTCCTCCCTGCAGCCATTCCAATGATCCATTACTTGGCTAGTTCACTCCATTAAACACTAATGTGCATACTGCTTTACTTCTGTGATGATTTGGACTTAATTTGAAAGTTTTATTTTACATTTTACAGCACAAAACACTAAGACATCTGCTAAACAAAGCAAGGCAGTCTCACAATGAAAACAGACTTGGCATTAAAACTTCTCTGCCCTTGAAACTCACATTCATTGAAACCCACATTCAAAGAAAATACATTTTGACAGTGGCAGATAAAGATTAATTCTGGGCTGTTTTCAAATCATAGGCCCCTTGCATATGAAACATAGAAGTGCTTTTTGCTACACCTTCCTGATTGCACTAAATTATATTCCTTGTACAATACAGTACACTTGTTAGAGGGTGTTTTCAATTTATTAAACAATGAAACAAAACGCATGCACCAATAATAACAAAACTGCCCAATTCAGAAAATGTTTCCAGTAAACAATGAAACAAAATGCATGCACCCATAATGACAAAACTGCCCAGTTCAGAACATTTCCATCATAAAAGTCTACTCAAACTTCTACAGTCCACCATTATCAGTAAATATGCACAATTTTACAGTCCACCATTATCAGTAAATATGCACAATCTCTTAAGTAGTAAAAGTCATCTAAATAATTCCACATTAAAGAAATCTGTAACTAATGAAGAGGTTGCTGCTAGCAAACACCTTTATATTTCATGGTTTCATCAAAAATAAAGTGTCTGTTGCCCCTGAGGAATAACTTGCCTATATTAGCTAGTAATATTGCAATAGGAAATGGATGGCAAACTGATTACAGGCTCATAATTAGTATCTTTGCCAAGGAAGACATTCTCAGTACGGCAGCATCCACCCCTTGTGGGAGTAGAACCCACAGCCTTCTGCATCAAAAGCAAGTACACGACCTGTTGTGCTATTAACAATCAAGCAAGCTTAGCGTAAGCAGCACTAAACTTCTCTTCCCCTGCAGCTCTCAGCTCCTTGCAAAATCTACTCAGTACTCAACTGCATCTCAACTTTGCAGCACAAGAAATCTGGAACAAGCCAAAATTTATTGGTGGGGGGGGGGGTCAAAAGCCCAAAAAACAGGGACACATTAAACATTGCTTGTATAATCTTGGAAAGTTGCTAGAATAAAATGGTGTGTTACCACCATACATTTTACTGCCAAGATCCCTGTGCAAAACAGTCAGAGCAACATACCACTACACCAAATCAGCTGCTTTGTGAAAGAAAAATGCTGTTACCACCATACACATTACTGCCAAGGTCCCTGTAAAAAACATTCAGAGCAACATACCACTACGCCAAATCAGCTGCTTTGTGAAAGAGAGGAAGACTGAAATTTAAATGGCTATCATTTAGTGAATTCAGTTCTCACCATATTTGTCAACCTCTTATAGGTTCATAGGTAGGTACTAGGCTATCGGCCCTAGGGCCCATACAAGCCTAGCCAAAAAATGTACCCTGGCTTTCGCCACCCAAGAAAATTATTTTTCTGTGCCCCTGTCGAGCAGAGCCACAGAAGTGATCCCTGGGGTGAATTTCCCATTTCCCATCCAATCATCAAGATTTTTCTTGAAGAGTGCTAATGAGGAGCTCTGTTTGACATAGATAGGTAGTCTGTTCCAGAGTATGGGAAGTCTCTGGGACAGGAATCTATCCTTCCAGCATGTTCTGTTTATTGTGGTGACAAGGTTAAGAGCGTGTAGCTCGGAGGGATTGGGATTTCTTTAAGTGGAGCATGTCCAACAGCTCTGGGTTTGACATAGCTTTGTATGTTAGGCAGAGATCGCCCCTGAGTAGGTGATATGCGATGGAGTAAAGCTGTAGTTTTTTGAGACGGTCTGCATAGGGCATCTGTTTGAGGCCAGTAATCCTCTTTGTGAGGTATTTCTGCGGTCTTTCCAGTTGTTGTAGACGTCTTGTGAGGTACATACCAAAAGGGGCGTTGTACTCTATAATGGGTCTAATGAGTGATTTGTAGAGGGGAACAATGACCTCTTTTTTTCTGGATGAGAATCCTTTTGTGATGAGATGAGCCACGTAGAAGGATTTCCTGACCACTGTGGCGATGTGATTTTCAAAGGAGAGACTACTGTCCACCTGTGTCCCAAGGTCTCTTATCACATTTTCGGCATTAAGTAGACTACCAGCTATGTGGTAGTTCATGGGTACAGAGTTTTTATCAAAGTAGATGACAATACACTTTTTGGCATTGAGCTTCAGGCCATGGCTTTGACACCAGGTATCTGTCTCAGTGAGGCCCTTTTGTAGTTTGTCCACATCGTTAGGAGTTTCGATTATGGCTCCTAGTTTGCAGTCATCTGCAAACTTTGTTAGCCAAAGACCTTCTGTGTTGGCCTGCACTTCAGAAAGTAGATACCAAACAGGAGAGGACACAGGACTGAACCCTGTGGTACTCCACTTGTCACTGGTCTGATGTCGGATTTGGAATCCGCTACTTTCACAGTGTGGATTCTGTTCATGAGCCAGTTGGCAACTCATCTTGTGACATAGGGATTTATACCTAGTTTAGTGAGCTTATCTATAATTCCAGAGTGGGGGATGGTGTTGAAAGCCTTGGTGAGATCTAGATAAGCTGTGTGAACCATTTTACCCTCATCTATGGCTTTGGTGACTGCTTCAAAGAAGTCAATCAGGTTTAGGAGACATGATCTGCCTTTTACAAATCCAAACTGAGTAGGGTCCAGAGTTTGGAGATTACCAATGTCTTTGTTTATGAGTTCCACTATGATACGTTCCATGGCCTTGCAGATCAGGCTAATGGGGCAGTAGTTCCCGGGGTCCATCGTGGCTCCCCCTTTGTGGAGTGGGATAACTGTCACGGTGTGCCATTCAGTGGGTACGCAGACTGAGGTGAGGATATGATTGAACATGGTACTTAGGTAGGGTGCCACTTCATTCTGTAGTTTGTGTAGAACGCAGCCTGGGATATTGTCAGGTCCCATGGATGTTGTGTTCTTGGCTTTGGAGAGTGTGATTTTTACCTGTGCAGCCTTGATTATAGGAACTTTGCATTCTTCCGGTATAGAGATGGGCCCTCTAGGGGGTGAGAGGGGGGTCAAGTTAGCACTGAACCTATCTGCTAGCATGTTGGCAATATCAGTTGGTTCTGTATATTTAGTGCCATTATGCTGCAACTCAGAGCAGATCTGAGTGTTCCCATTTAGATTCTTGACATAGCTATAGAATGCTTTGTGGCTGTCTTTAGAGTCAGTGGCAATTTTGTTTTCGTAACTAGCTTTGGAGGATTTTATGAGGGATCTCAGCTTCTTACTGAGGTTGACCAGGGAGTTCCTCCAGTCATGGGATTTTACTCTTTTTTGCAACAGTTTCTTTCTTCTGTTGTAGAGTTTGTTTATGGCAGAGGACCACCAAATTGGCTTCCTTTTTTTGGAGGCTAACATCTTGGTTCTATTAGGGATAGCATGATCCATGCACTCGTGTAAGTGCTTATAAAGTGCATTTGTGTAGGATTCAGCAGTTATACCTCTACTGTCCTTCTGCATGGGTGTCATGAAGTTTGCCACTTCTGTCTTAAGAAGTGTGAAGTTGGCTTTTGAGAAGTTTTTTACGATGGTTTCCCTAATTGGGTCTGGGGGTGGGATGTGGATGTCTAGGCTGATTAGCTTGTGGTCGGATCTGATCAATGAGGAATTGACCTCTGGTGTGGAACACCGGTTTCCCATTTTGGTAATGACCAGGTCTAGGATATCCCCTGGTGGGGGTGTGAATAAGTTGATCCAAGGCGTTGGAATTTATGAATTCTAAAAAATGTTGAGCAAAAGAGTTGGTACATGAGTAGTTTTCCCAGTTAATGGTGGGGTAGTTGAAATTGCCCATTATTAGGGTGTCGGGTTGTACCCTAATACTTTCCAGTGTATCAAGAAATGAGGAGTGTGAATCCTGGGGCATGGTGGGGGGTCTGTAGCAAGCTACAATTTGGATTGTGGTCTTGCCCAGAGTTAGTTGCACTTGGATAATCTCGGATGCATTATGCTGTGCAACTAGCATGGAAGTGTGGATATCCTTAAAGAATATGGACACGCCTCCACCTTTAGTTCTTCTTTCTGGTTAGGTGGCCGAAAGGTGTGGTATGACTTGAAGCCTGGTAATGTAGGGGTGCTCTCTGGAGCTTTGAACCAGGTCTCTGTTACTGCACAGATGTCAATGTTCTCCATTTTAAGGAGTGCCTCGAGTGAGTGCATTTTGAGGTTTAGACTTCTAGCATTGAGTAGCATTACCCTCAGATTTTGCTTGCTTGTTCCTGTTGTGGTGGTGAATTTGTCATTTGAACCTTGCCTAAAAAAGGCATTATAGGGGTGGCAAGAGCCTTAGCCAGTATCCGGAATCCTAAGGGCGACAGGTGCAGGCCATCTCTGGCAAAGCATCGTGGACTGTCGATCATGTCGTCCCAGGCAGACAAATACTGGATCCCCTTAGAATGACACCAGAAGCTTAGCCAATTGTTGAAGTCAATTGTTTTGTCCTTGTACTGTGGTATCATTCTGGGTGATGGCAGGATGCTACTCAGGGTTAGGGTCATACCTGCCTGGGATACAAGAGCTCCTCCATGTCTCTTTTCATGTAGTCCAGGGAGGTACGTCTCAGGTCATTCACATGAACATGGACAATGACAGTGTCATATTTGTACTTATTGTGGAGTGACCTGAGTGCATGTGTTATGTGGCGGATCCTGGCACCTGACAGGCAGCTGACAGTAATTTTCTCCTTGTTTAGTCTAATGAGTGGAACATCAGTGTGCCTGACTATAGAGTCACCTATGACTAGTATGTTGGGTACGTTGTTATGCCTTATGGGCTGTGGTTGAGTGGCACACTGAGGTTTGTGGGCTATGTGTCATTTGGGTTGTGTTGGGGGGTGGAGTTTGCTTGCGTTTATGCTTTGGATGTCCCTGATGCTTGGGCAGGTTTTTATTGAAAGCCTCCGCGAATGTAGATATGTGTTTTGTATTTCTATGTGTGTGTTTTGGTGGTGTAGGTTTTGAGGGACTATGTGATGAGTGTGGTGTGGTGCAAGTGTTTACCTTCTCCTCTTGACTGTCTAGTCCAGTCTTGAGTGAATAGAGCTTTGCTTCCAGTTTGGCTATATAAGTGCATCTCTCACAGGTTGTAGTATTGGGTGATAGGAAGAGAGGGTTGTCTGTGTACATGAGGCAATTGCTGCATTGCCCCAAGATGCCCAGATTCATCAGGTAGACAGGAGAAATTACTGGCAGCTGACCCTTAGACATGCCTGGATAAGTGCTTATTCATTAAGTACTAAAAACTGCTTTCCACTGGACAAGTGAGGAAAGTTGAGTGCTGTAGTAATTTGCAGCTTATGTAGTGCTTACAATGAGTTCTGAACAAGTGCTGAGTTCAAAGAAACAGATTTGCATGCTGAAACTAGAAAACTGGCTAGTTATAAGAAAAAAAACTAAGCTAGAAGGCTTCCCTCCAACACAGAAGGGCTTGGGGGCTCAGAAGCCTACAAACAGTCTATACCACTTAACAGGAAAGGCAGGAAACAAGCTTAAATTTTTTTTTCTGTTTCCCAGATGCTCTCTTTGTACACATTCGGAGCGCCTGAAATCAGAATATGATCTCACTGCACTCAGTTGAGTGAGCAAATGAGATGGGCCAGAAGGAGTATCTAAACACAAATTTACAAGAGGGGCGGGCAGTTTCAAGGCCACTAAGATTAACACCAAAACAAAAACAGGGAGGGTGGGTGGAACTAACTGAAGAGCAGAGTCAACACTTCCAGTTCAGTTAATATTCCTGCAACACAGTTAAATCAATTTAAATACTGTATTATTTGAAAAAAGTGCAGATAAAGGTACTTAAATTCTCTTATACGTCCAGTTGAATACAGCTAGATCTTAGCCGGCCAAAGCTGAGGTTTTAAGCAGGAAATATTTCAAACTGTACCACTTAAATAGGCAAGGACAGGAAATCAAATAATGTGGCTACCCCCACACCTGCAATTACTAACAAATAATAAAATTCAAGCAAGCACTGACTGAAGAGCAGAGTCAAAACTTCCAGTTCAGTTAATATTCCTGCAACACAGTTAAATCAATTTAAATATTGTATTATTTGAAAAAAAGCTTAGCACAAAACACCTGGACAAACCCAGTAGTGAGGGAATACAGCCCTCAAACATATTCAGTGAATTCAGTTCTTGCCATAGCTGTCAACCTTAGCACAAAAAACCTGGACGAAGCCAATAATGTGGGAATACAGTCCCCAAAATAGGGACAAATTTCAAATATTCATCTTATAAGCTTAGAAAATTGCTATAATAAAAGGTTGTGTTACTATGTATTTTCTGAAGAATATGAAGTCTGAAATTCAAATGCCTGTCAGTTTTACTTCTGATGGAACAAAAACAATTTTCAGCAGATGCCCAGGGAGAAATACTGCAGACACATCTTTGTAAAATGGCAGGATACCAGAGCAAATCCACACAAACACAGGGAGGAGATGCAGACTCCACACAGAAGGCACCCCAGCCAAGAATCAAACCAGAAGACCTATAGCTGTGAGGCAACAATGCTACGACTGCACCATCAAATTGGCAAGGAGTTAAACATTCAGAAACCTGAAGTCTGAAATTCAAATGCCTGTCAATTGTATTTAACATTTGTTAACCAGGACAGTCTGACTTGGAATAAAAAAACAATTTTCAGCAGAGGCCCAGGAAGAAATAATGCAGACATGTCTTTGTAACATGGGAGGACACAAAAGCAAACCCACACAAACACAGGGAGAAGATGCAGACCCCACACAGAGGGCACCCCAGCCAAGAATCAAACCTAAAAACCTGCAGTTGTGAGACAACAATGCTACCACTACACCATCAAATATTGTGTTGAAGCATTTAGAAACCACAGATATTATGAGGAATAGAATAGATCAAATATGAGTCAAAAATCTGCAAATGTTTTACAAATGGTGGTGGGTAGGGAATTCAGGCCCTTAACACCTGCATACAAGGTACAGGGTTCAAGCCTGAGTATTCCCTACACACCACCATGAGTTTGCTCTAGCCACCAGTATGTAGCAACTGGGGTGAGTTTGCTCTAGCCACCAGGCATTTTACACACACACACACACACACACACACACACACATGTGGCAGTGGCAGTTAAGATGACACTAGGTTGGAACTCATAGGCTTCTGTCAATATTGTAATTTTTAGGGAATTCTGCTTTGCCAAAAGGAACAGTAATGCATTTTTTGCATTTAGTTTTAGGCCCTGGCTTTGGCACCAATTATTTGCTTCTGTTAACCCTTCTTGCAATATGTTGACAACCCTGTGGGACTCGGTGGTTGCTCCTAGTTTGTAATCATGAGCCAACTTGGTGAGCCAATGACCATCTGCTTTAGCCTGAACTTTTGAGAAATAGATGCTAAACAGTAAGGGACCCAGCACAGACCCCTGTGGTACTCCACCTGTGACTGATCTACTGGTGGAAGTGGAGTCACCAGTTTTGACAGTGCATGTTCTGTCGTTAAGCCAATCAGCCACCCTTCCAGAAATCCCTATCTAGGAGAGTTTCTCAATGATGCCATATGTGGGGAATCGTGTCAAAAGCCTTGGCAAGCTCGAGATAAGCTGTGTTCACTGTCTTGCCTTTGTCCATGGCTTTGCTGACATTCTCAAAGAAGTCTACCAGGTTTAGTAAGCATGATCTACCCTTAAAGAAGCCAAACTGGGTTGGGTCCAGCATTTGGAGGTCGCCTGTGACATTTTGTTGATTAGGTCCATGATAATGAGCGATGGTGTAATTGATCATTTTTTTTAATGAAATTTATTATTGTTGTTGTTATTATTATTATTATTATTTTGTTTGTTTCACAAAGGTAAGTTTCTTAAGTATGATGCTTTAGGACAGAACAGTTTGAACTCTGCACCCTACAAGAAAATGAGAAAGAAAACACTTGGTACCTGTATAGTAGTTACCAAAAATATCCTTGCAAATAATAATATTTCAGCTTTGGTCCCTCATAAAATGTTTTGTCAAAACGCCAGATGCCTTTTTTGGACATTAAATAACTTATCAAGGTTGATTAATTGTGACTACTAAAAACTGTAAGCTTTCTCCTGAACTCATTAACAAGCTCACGTGAATTCTTTCTGGAATTTGCAACTGCATAATTAAAGGTAATAGCTAATTTCACTCCTGTAATTTAATTGAAGATGACGTAAATCTGCAGAATGGGACTGTGAAGTCACATAAGCAGCGATAGGTGACCTTTATTTTGTCTGCGAGTAGAACATGGTGAATGATTTATTTATATGAATGGTAGTCATTTACTTTTTTATTACATGTGTTTAGGTACATTCTCTGAAAGCGCAGGCAAGAGTTTACATGGGATTTAGGAAAAGATATATAAAACTTCAGCACATTGCTGCAGTTTGGTAAGTTTAATAAGTTTGTGAGGGTTATGTCTCATTTTTACAAATAAAATCATACTCAGTGATATAACTGACCTGTATTGAAGTGATTTATTTTTAAGTGACTCAGCATTTGTACACATAATCGCTCCATCATGATTCCCTCTTGTTTAGCAGGGCAAGTAAAATCAGATCTTGAGTTTTCTTCATATTTTTCAGGGCTAAAGCATAATATTCTTTCTGCCTATACATCATGCAGCATAATTACACTAAATTTTACAGAGTAAAAACTTTTTTTTTTTTTTTTTAATTCCATTGGTGTTAAAACAGTTTGTAAGTTATAGCACTGCCATTCAGCGTACGAAAAGTTTTAATGTGGGCATTAGCAAAATTAGCAAAAAGTATCAGAATACAAGAGGGTTTACTCCATGTGTGCAAGAGCATGCATCTGTGTGAGAGATGAAAAGCAATTTCTTTTTTCATTCTTTATTGCAGGCTTTTGAATGGATCAAGCAAAGCTTATTGCCATGTAGGCTACACCTGTCTGCACAGGTCATACAGCATCTGCAGCCAGAACAATAGCTAGACATTCTGGCATCATATTCAGTTCCCTGATCTGGCACAACCCACTCATTTCTAACTTGAAGATTAAAATAAAAAGCTCTATCCAAACCAGGACTAGACAAGAAAAAGAAGGGTGGGTGGGAGGTTGAATTCCTTTGAAAACTGTAGGAAAGTGTTTGCTACAAATGTAGCAACCAGCTTGGTACATTCAAATACCAGGTAGGAAGCATTATAACACTGAAGTGTTTCACCTGTGGCCGCACATGCCTGTACCGTACCTGGACCAATCCTTTCTTAATGCTGTACTTCTCTGCTAGCCACTCAGCATCTGTGAAATGTGCCCTCTGACACCTTGCACCCAGGGTGGCTGCCTCCTTCACTCCACCCTAGCTATGCCTCATTCTGCAACTGATATTACAACAACAGAGGTTTTACAGTAGAATGTAGGGACAGTAAGACTTGCATATACCAGTGCCAACTTTAATCCACATGCAGTACACCAAGGATAAATTACTTTGGGTTATGGTCGGCATCAGTAAATATGTGTTATGAGAAGCACTAATATTACATTTGTTTTAACGTTTAGCATGCATTAATGGCCTGTAGACATCAGTTTTTGTTTACTTGCTGACTTTATTTTGATGCTTGTGATTTCTAGAATATGATAAAATTTGATGACATCACAAATTATGTGATGCAAATTGAAATATTGGAGGAAGCAGTAAAAAGCAAACTACGCCACATACTTTGTAACAAACTCTTTACTTTCCAAACCCCCTAGTCCTACTGACATAGTTTAGATGTTCGGAGTGTTAGGTCAGTGTGTGATGAAGGCAAGGAATACATGTAGTACTGTTGTATGGAACCAGTTTAAATTTAACAAATCAGTGTCTAAGCAGCCTTCCTAAAAGGTATATCTACAGGTAGACAAGGTGAAATTGCCTTAGCATCAACTACCCAAAGCACAAGATGACAAGTAACACGGCAATGACCATCATTTGGCATAGAAGCTGACTTCTGGTGAGATTTCTAAGTGTGCACTTTCAGTGATTCCCTTTATTTGGGGATCCTGGGGATCTCTCCCTTCTTTGAGTTGCTGCCACTGTAGAGTTGATATATAAAAGTCTGGAAGAGTAGGGGTACATTGGGCTTAGACCTCTGCAGAAAACATTTATGCTTTACTTTTTTGCCCTATTGTGCTTCATGCATTAGTTTTCAGTACTTTTGATGCTCAGGGTGTTTGCTTTCAGTATTTTGTAGTAGAAACTACTAAACTGACACTGTATTCCACAGTGTACAACTGTAATATTATACAGGGACCTCTATGGAACCAGAATAAATATGTAAAGAAATAGCACTAGTATCTTTGTATATACCATTCACATAAAAACATAATAACTACAATTGTTATTGAACTGTAAATGTTTGTTATAACTCAAACTGAATATAAATGTTGGCTTGAAATGTAAGTTGGAAGGTAGTCTAAGTAGAAAATTTTATTTTAAAAAGTTATTCCTGCATCATGAAATGACTGAGTCAAGACAGAAAATGGTCTTTGGACATGATCCATTACCCAGTTAAAGTCAAATGCATAAATAAAAAAAAAAATGTTGGTAAGCTTTATTATAAGAGATGCTGGTATATAACTGACAAGCATAAAAGGAAGAAAAGAGAGAGAGAAAGGAAGTAAAAAAAAAAACTAACAGTTTCCTTTTAAAACCTCATGGATAAGGATTGTCACAGGTATGTTTCACTGGTTCAGGGATTAGTATTTTTTATAGATCATAATATGGTCTTGGAATTATATACGCCTACATTAACAAAGTGAAAGCCAAAGATTACCCTAAGCAATTTCATTACAGCATTTCATCACAAATGCAGAAATGTAAAGCAACCAGTCCACCTGTATTTACTTATTACTGTAGGTTCTGTTAGGATTATGCATGAGGGAACACATTGGTTATACCCGTTGGGTTCTATATCTGCTGATGTGCTTCTTGTGAAAATTCACTTCAGCAGACGTTTAATTAGTAAGTGCAAGTCAGCAAATGTCTTTTGTTGACTTATGCTTACTACATTTTTATCTGAAAATGTATAATACTGTTCTGGGCCGAATCCCTCTTCTTTCCCCATTATATATTATTAAGTATAGATGATATAGAAATTAAAGTGTGAGATAGTGTATAACAGTTTAATTGAAGGTCTGTAAAAAATGTCAGTTTTAGCAAGTTTCAGCAAAGAAATATAACAGAAAAAAGGATACTCACCTGCAAGTGTTTTTCTTTCTCTAGAATAAACATTTGCATTATTCCAGTAAATCTAAGACTATTGGAACAAAACCAGTGGTTATGGCTGTGAACAGGAAATCCTTTGGTGACTTGTTTCTCATATGAGTTTTAGAAAACACCATGCCGTCCCGTTCATGCTTGTATGAATCTTCCACACGCACACACGCATGCGCACATGCACACGCATGCGCGCACACACACGCGCACACATACACACACACACACACACACACACACACACACACACACACAAATAAGAAATGTAAGCATGGTCTGCTATGGAAAAAATTCCATTCAGGGTAGAATGAAGATTTGGAGAAGTGTTTCTTTCCTAGATTTTATGGTCATGCATGTAGTTTTTTCCAGCTAATGTTGTTAATGTAATATTAACTGAAGACAATAAATACACCCACTGCTAACTTTTGGCTTGAATTGGCAGATTGCTTTCAGGATGACAGTGGTGCTGATAGGGTTTATTTAAGTACTTTGCTTTTCTACATTTCTTTTAACCTTTATTTCTGTAACAACACATCTCAAGAGACATAAAAAAGTACAAATGGCTTATTTTGTTCCATTGGTTAACTTTTATTGTGATTGTTTTGGGTATACTTTAATATAAAAAGGATAGCTAGGCAATATTTCATGGCAAAATGGAAATTAATGAAATTAATATATATGGAATATCATAAGAAGAACAAACAGTTAGTAGTTACTGTGGCAAAAATCATCCATAATATCTCTCCTGAACTGCTACATCCATTGCTGCAGACATCAGCAGCAGAAACCTCAGACAAATCATTTTAAAGTATGGACTGTGTTAAGTACAGTTACACACAATCATCAACAGAAGTCCAGCTGTTAAGGTCAAAAACATTAAAAGTTCTGTAAAATAGTTAAAAAATAATAATGTTCTATGTTTTCCTTGCATAGTATTTTATTGAAATTAACTAAACGTTTGTTAGAGGTATACTTTAGGCTTTGTCTGAGATGCACTGACCAAAGTAACATTTCAGACAAATCAGCTCTGAAATATTTTGCGTCTACCAGCTATTTCGACATCAGAATCTTATATCGCACTGTTGTTTTACAAGAATAAGAGGGGAATTAAAAAAAAGAAGAAGAGATAATGCCCTATTTGGCAAGTATTTGTCTAAACAAATCTGGGCACACTTTGATCCTCGTAACACTGGGCAACCTTCTAGAAAAATATTCCACACCCAACTATCTCACTGTATATAGCAGTACTGCATGCTGTCCTCCAAACATCATGGATTCTGGCCTGGATGAAGCACTATGACTGCACATAGGTCTCTAACAAAAGGCCTCCTGAAAAGCAATCACGGAAGCCTCCCTACTGATGCCCTGTTTATATACCTGGCAAATATACCACTGTCATCTCCTAAACAAATGAATAGAAATTGGTATCAACCCAGGCACCACTCCCTGGTTTAAAAAAATCCTCAGTGAGAGACCCTTCAGAGTTAAAATAAGACTCTCCCTATCAGAATCTTCAACTATTATCAAATGTATACCAAAAGGCTTTATTCTTGTCTCCCTTCTCTTCTCTGTATTCATTACCAAACCTCTTTGTCACCTTGCCCATCCCCCACTCATGCTTTACACAAACATCATGGTCATTCACTGATCAAGTCATTCTTATACTAACATTCAATCCAAACTCCAGTCAGACTTACAAGACTGCCACCTATGGTGTATTATTCATAAACTTCTTAACCCCTTAAAACCTTAAAATTGTGATTTTTGGAACTCCACAGAAAATTCACCAAGCACCTGACTCTTTAACTGTTATTGACTAGGATTATGACTTGATCAGTCTCTAAACTTCCATTTCCACATAGACAGTATGAGAGCAAAAATAAACTCCCTCCTCTTGTGGGCCAAAACATGTCTCCCCTTGTCTTTCCCAACCAGCCAACAGTCATTTCCAAAGGAATTCTCTTCTCTCAGCTAGAATATGCACTACCTATTTTTGCATCTGCCATCAAGAAAAATATCACCACACTCTAGACTATCTTTAACAGCATCTGCCAATTCATTTCAAACTCATCCCTCTAGGAGCATCACTGTAGCAACCTAGAAAAAGCTAAATGATTGCCCATAAAGCACTGTCCTACTCTTAGGATATCAACTCAGAAAATACTCCATCCCCAGACATTTACTCACCTTGTTGCTTAACATCATGAAAAATAAAAACTCCTAATACAACCTGAGATACCACCGATAAACTACAACAAAGCTCTTTGCCCATAGAACAAAATTCCACAGCTCTGTATATGCATTCTCCACTTAGGTACTTACTATTTTTTGTCAAGCTGTCCATGTCAGCCTAAAGGAAATCCACTCTTACTTCAAATTCAAAGTGCAACACAAAAAACAAGTCTTCATCCAAGCTAAATGTTCCTTTTTCAACACAAGACGTATCACCTAACATGCTATCCCTGTCTCTTCTTAAAAAATGACTGAAGGTACCTTCTCTTCTCACAGAATTACTAGAGGTTTACCCACTTTAGAAACTAATGCATATACTGTACATTACACTATGCTTGTTATCTAGAATGGATATGTACAGTTTTTACATAACTAATTTGAAAAAAAGTTGCTCTATTATTTCTTACATCTCTGCCTTTTTAGTAAAATGGTTTGTATGGTACTTGTGCTGAGCTTGAAACTGGCCAGTATTGATCGGCGAACTCGCTACTGTGTTGATGAACTATATAAACGTGTGTGTGTAAAATGTTTCACTCATCCTCCGAAACCTAAATGAATACTCACAAGACCCTCAGCTGTTGCGACAGACCTGCAGCTTTCTCACTGTATATGGTCCTATAGACTCTACTGTGATCATCTGTTTTGAGCTTTTTGAACTGTGAAAGATCTGACACTTATGCTTTCTCAAGTCCCGTGTTAAAAGACCCAATTCTTCCTCACCAAATAAATAAGATACATTGGCATGAAAGTCATATCGCAGTACGGTGGATATAAAAACTTTACACACCCCTGTTAAAATGCCAGGTTTTTGTGATATAAAAAAATGAGACCACAATAAATCATTTCAAAATGTTTCCCACCTTTAATGTGACCTTTAACCTGTACAATTCAATTGAAAAACAAACAGATCTGTTAGGGGAAAAATATAAAAAATAAAAAACGTACAATAAGCTGGTTGCATAAGTGTGAACACCCTTAAACTAATAAGTTGTTGAAGCACCTTTTGATTTAATTACATCATTCAGTCTTCTTGGGTAGGAGTCTATCAGCATGGCACATCTTGACTTGGCAATATTTGCCCACTCTTCCTTGCAGAAGCACCCCAAATCTGTCAGATTGCGAGAGCATCTGTTGTGCACAGCCCTCTTCAGGTCCCCCTACAGATTTTCTATTGGATTTAGGTCTAGGCTCCAGCTAGGCCATTCCAAAACTTTAATTTCTTCTGGTGAAGCCATTCTTTTGTTGATTTGGACATATGCTTGGGGTCATTGTTATGCGGAAAGATGAAATTCCTCTTCATCTTCAGCTTTCTAGCAGATGCCTGAAGGTTTTGAGCCAAAAGTTACTGGCATTTGGAACTGTTCATAATTCCCTCCACCTTAACTAAAGCTCCAGTTCCAGCTGAAGGAAAGCAACCCCAAAGCATGATACTGTACCACCATGCTTCACCGTGGGGATGGTGTTCTTTTGGTGATGTGAAGTGTTGTTTATGCGCCAAACGTACCTTTTGGATTTGTGGCCAAAAAGTTAAACCTTGGCTTTATCAGATAACAGACATTTTCCCACATGCTTTTGGGAGACTTGATGTATTGTTTTGCAAATTTTATCCGGGCCTGGATGTTTTTCTGTGTAAGACAAGGTTTCTGTCTTCCAACCCTACCCCATAGCCCAGACATATGGAGAATATGGGAGATTGTTGTCACATGTAGTACACAACCAGTACTTTCCAGAAATTCCGGCAGCTCCTTCACTGTTGCTGTAGGTCTCTTGGCAGCCTCCCTGACCTGTTTTCATCTTGTCAATTCATCAATTTTAGAGGGACATCTAGTTCTTTGAACGTTACTGTTGTCCCATATTTTCTCCACTTTTTGATGACTGTCTTCAATGTGTTCTATGGTATATCCAATGCTTTGGAAATTTGTTTGTATCCTTCTCCTGACTGATTTCTTTCAACAATGAGATCCATTTGATGCTTTGTAAGCTCTCTGTGAGCCATGGCTTTTGCTGTAGCAGGCAACTGAGTAAATGTCAGGTAAATCCTACTAGGACAGCTGAACTTTATTTGGGGTTAATCAGAGTCTCTTTAATTGATGGCAGGTGTGTACCCAAGAAGACTGAATGTTGTAATTAAATCCAAAGGTGCATCAACAAAGTATACAACCAGCTTATTGTATATTTTTTATTTTTTTCCCTTCACAGATTTGTTTTTCAATTGAATTTTACAGGTTATAGGTCACATTAAAGGTGGGAAAAGTTTTGAAATGATGTATTGTGCTCTCACTTGTTATATCGGGCCTCTACTGTAAACGGATATATGTCCAGCTAGACTAGCCCGGTCAACAAATGTAAAATAAATGTAAAATAAAAATAAAAATATCCAAAAAATTACATAGGCCAGCACTAGATTCCACCAAAAGAACTTTTAATACAAAAATATGTGGGCAAAAATACCCATGAATGAATATACAGAAAAACTGACACCTAAAGGGTGATGAAGCATACCGGTTTCAGCATAAAGCCTTCATCAGTGTAATATAACAATTAAAGTTACAATTATTATATATATATATATGTGTGTATGTATATATATATATATATATATATATATATATATATATATATATATATATGTATATACAAATCACATTCAAATAGTGCACCACATAATTATCCAATCACAATTGTTCATTGAGTCCTGGAGAGAATGGGCCACCCAATGTGATTATCCACATTTTTTCTTTGTAATCCAAAAGGGAATGTAAATTTTCTGAAGAAGTGTTTGGTTTATATATTCTATTTATCACTGTAAATCTAAACGTCACAGAAGGATTTAAAACCTGATGTTTATATAAAGCATTTGTATTTCCATGACATTTAATGTCACTCATATGTTCTGATATTCTGAGTTTACATAGGCGAGAAGTTTGTCCAACATAGAAGGCTGAGCAAGTACAGTTAACCAAATAAACCACCCAGTCACTACTACAATTTCCAAAAACTTTTATGTCATATACTTTAGACCAATTGAAGGACGTGAATGAACTTTGTTTATGGACCATACTGCAAATTCTGCAATGTCCACATGGGAAACTACTCATGACTGGGCCACCTAATAATGTAGTTTGCAAACTTTTATATACCATCTTGCCCGTTTTGCAATGGTTAAACCAGCCCCCATAAGTTTTTTTTTTCTTTTCTGTATGCAAACCTGCATCTAGAAGGCAAAAATTGAGATAGTCTCTCCTCCATATATAGAATATCCCGATGTTTATATATAATCTCTTGTAGCTGACAGGTATCGCCCCCAAAAATCCATGATAAATCTAAAATATGAATCAGATCTAGAACTTTTGTCTTTATATAAAAGAGTTTATTGAATATTAATTTCATGGACCTTCCTCATGGCTATAACAACATCATATTTCTTATAGCCTCAATCATAAAAACTGTCAGCCATATCACCTGTTTGAACATTATAACTTTCTGCAGTAGAACATATTCATTTTAGTCTCAAAAATTCAGACTTAGGAATGTTTTAATAACTTGGGGGGGGGTGGCAAATGGGGGCATATGGCAAATTATTAAACTGGAGATATTTCCTATAAACATTGCTACTTAATGTACCATCTTCTAATACTTTAACCTCTACATCTAAGAAAGTCACACATTCCCGATGATAATTCAGTGTAAAATGAATTCCCCATTTGTTTTCGTTGAGACATTCAATAAACTCAGTTAAATAATGTTCATTTGACCACCATATTAGTCAACAATCATCCAAATAACGACGCCAAATATCTGTTTCCCCCAAGAATAAATTGTGGTTCATATCATAGATTAAATGATGTTCAACATAGCCCATTAACAAGTCTGCACAGATGGGAGCAAAAGACGCTCCCATCGCAGTGCCCTTGAGTTGTAAATAACAGACATTATTAAAATAAAAAACATTTTTATTGAGCATGTGCTCAGTTAAGCACAAAAGAAATGTATTGGACCCAGGTGGATAAAGGGGGACTTGAGAAAGCCAAAAATTAATTGCTAATAAACCAGCCCAATGTGGAATATTTGTATACAATACACTGACATCTAAAGTGCACAATATCCAACTCTTTTCCAACTGTATATTATTTATAATATTTAAAAATTGTGTAGTCTCTTGAGTCCATGCCCTAACATGTGTCAACTTTCAAATATTTCATCAAGTATTCAGATAGAGGTTCTGTTAAAGAGCCTCATCCTGACACTATTGGACTGCCCAGAGGTTTTTCATAATTTTTATGTATTTTGGGTAGCATATAAAAAAATTGTTTGGCAGGATTCACTGCCGTAAGATGGTATTTATCATGCTTGGATATAATGCCTTCTTCACAAGCCGAAGTTAAAAATTGTCAATTTCACCTTTAAAAGTATTGGTAGGATCCAGATCAATACATTGATAATATTGTTGATCTGAAAGTTGACAAATGGCTTCAGTATAATACATATGCCAATCTCCTTTTCCTTACTCAGTCTGCATAGATCTTTCTTTTTCTTTTGCAATTGGGCTGAAATGACTTTGATTTGTAATTGGTAAACTGAACTGTTTTCTTAAGTGCAAATGGTTTGCCTGTGGAATAGTCTCTAACATCTCTCTGAAACTTCTTAATCATTCTAGCTTTTAAATCTTGTTCTAACTTATCAAACATCCTGAGAGTAGGGAAACGTCTTCTTGTTACATATCATGTTTTTTCTATTCTTGCAACTTAGTGCATAATTCACCTATATTTCTGGTCAAGGATGTGATTCTATGTTCATAAAATTCTATCAAAATCTTAACAAAACTCATAGAAGAAGAATGTTGTACTTGTTGCCATTGAGTTAATAAAGTTTCACCCACCTGTGTAAACCAACGAAAAACAAACACAGCCGACTTCACAATAAAGGGTGTATCCTGTACCAAACACTGCGATAGCCAGAGAATACAAAAAAACAGGGTGGTGCACAGTAGGCACTTGATGAAAAAATCACTAGTCGATGAATAGATCAATAAACCAAAATTTAATTCCAGTTAGGACAAACAGCAACCTGAGATTGAGCGTGCTTTCTTCTGTTGTTACCAGACTTCATCAGAATCCAAATAGTTAGCTGTCCCATGCCCTTAAATATTACATACACAACAAATTGATCAATTAATCAATCAATCACTTATATAAATTAATATAGTCAAAATCCTAAAAGCTTGTTTTTACAAATATTCCAATGGAGTTTCTGTTACAATACATTCACATGGTTTAAACATTTATCGACTAGTGATTTTTTCATCAAGTGCCTACTGTGCACCACCCTGTTTTTTTGTATTCTCTGGCTATCGCAGTGTTTGGTACAGGATACACCCTTTATTGTGAAGTCGGCGGTGTTTGTTTTTCGTTGGTTTACACTTTGAGTGGAGGAGTTGTGGTTTAAAGTTTCACCCACCCACTTAACAAAAGGTTGTGTCCTGTCTCTCAAACCACGTGGGTAATATTGCTGTTTGAATATGCTTTAAATAATCTAAGATGCCAAATTTGAATTTGCATTTCTCTCATCTCACTTAACTTAGTAAAAAGGTCTTTACAAGAGCCTTACACTTAAGAAAACAGTTCAGTTTGCCAATGACAGATTAGGGCCATTTCAGCCCTATTGTAAAAGAAAAAGAAAGACATCTATTTTGAAAAACACTAAATCTACATCTGATACATCAGGAGATGAATTTTCTTCCAACACAGATAGTGAAGGAACAGTTTTGCATAGTTCCTCACCTGTCAGAAAGGACAATGTGAATTTCCCTTTAGCAGATCCAGGTGGGGAGGGAGGAAACAGGAACAAGTTTGGAAGCCATGCTGGTAGTACTAACATGCAAATAGATGACTGCTTGAATGTTCACAATATTTCATCTTTGGAACTTACACAAGTAGAACAGAAAATGTTGAATAAAAGTATGGGTTTTGTCCCCAAATTCATGGTGTCAGAATTTTCCTTTGCACAAGATGTCACTGATTTTTGCTGTAAACTAAATTTAAAATTATATTTGGCAGATACTGAGCCAGATGTTGAAAACCTATAGAATTTCAGGTTCAGGACTTCTAATTTTGTACCCCCATAAATAAAATTTAGCAATTTTTCAAAATTTGGTGTTGAAAGAGTTAACATTTTTCGAATATTAAAAAGGTAGAACATTTGCAGGACAATATTACTAAGGAGGAACGCATGGCCCTATGCAGACTGAGTAAGAAAAAGGAGGTAGTTATTATCCAGGCAGATAAAGGGGGAGCAGTGCTCATCTGGGATTGGCATATGTATTATAATGAAGCCATTTGTCAACTTTCAGATCAACAATATTATCAACGTATGGATCTGGATCCTACTAATATTTTTAAAGCTGAAATTGACAATTTTTTTAAACTTCGGCTTGTGAAGAAGGCATTATATCCAAGTATGATAAATACCATCTTATGGTAGTGAATCATGCCAAACAAATAACAGAACCTCTATCTGAATACTTGATGAAATATTTGAAGCCATTGTTGACACATGTTAGAGCACAGATTCAGGGCACGACACAATTTTTAAATATTATAAATAATATACAGTTGGAAAAGGGTTGGATATTGTGCACTTTAGATGTCAATGCATTGTATACAAATATTCCATATTGGGCTGGTTTATTAGCAATGAATTTTTGGCTTTCTCAAGTCCCCCTTTATCCACCTAGGTTCAATACATTTCTTTTGTGCTTAACTGAGCACATGCTCAATAAAAATGTTTTTTATTTTGATAATGTCTGTTATTTACAACTCAAGGGCACTGCAATAGGAGCATCTTTTGCTCCCATCTATGCAGACTTGTTTATGGGCTATGTTGAACATCATTTAATCTATGATATGAACCACAATATATTTTTGGGGGATATAGATATCTGGCATCATTATTTGGATGATTGTTGGCTAATATAGAGGTCAGATGAGCATTATTTAATTGAGTTTGTTGAATATCTCAACAAAAACAAATGGGGAATTCATTTTACATTGAATTATCATCAGGAGAGTGTGAGTTTCTTTGATGTAAAGGTTAAAGTACTAGAAGATGGTACATTAAGTAGCAATGTTTATAGGAAATATCCCCAGTTTGCTATATCCCTCCAGTTGCCACCCCCCACATGTTATTAAGAACATTCCTAAGTCTCAGTTTTTGAGACTAAAATGAATATGTTCTACTGCGGAAAGTTATAATGTTAAAACAGGTGATATGGCTCGCAGATTTTATGATTGAGGCTATAAGAATTATGATGTTGATATAGCCATGAGGAAGGTCCATGAAATTAATAGACAACAAACTCCTTTATATAAAGACAAAAGTTCTAGATCTGATTCCTATTTTAGATTTATCATGGAATTTGGGGTCAATACAAGACAGCTACATGAGATTATACACAAACATCGGGATATTCTATATATGCAGGAGAGACTATCTCAGTTTTTGCCTTCTAGATGCAGCTTTGGATACAGAAAAGAAAAAAAGTTGGGGGGCTGGTTTAACCATTACAAAAAGGTCAAGATGATATATAAAAGTTTGCAAACTACATTATTAGGTGGCCCAGTCATGGGTAGTTTCCCATGTGGGCACTGCAGATTTTGCAGTATGGTCCCATAACTAAGTTCATTTATGTCATTCAATTGGTCTAAAGTATATGACATAAAAGTTTTTGGAAATTGTAGTAGCGACTCTGTGGTTTATTTGGTTAACTGTACTTGCCCAGCCTTCTATGTTGGACAAACTTCTTGCCCATTTAAACTCAGAATATCAGAACATATGAGTGACTTTAAATGTCATGGAAATACAAATGCTTTATATAAACATCAGGTTTTAAATCTTTCTGTGAGGTTTAGATTTACAGTGATAAATAGAATATATAAACCAAACACTTCTTCAAAAAATTTACATTCCCTTTTGGATTACGAAGAAAAAATGTAGATAATCACATTGGGTGGCCCATTCTCTCCAGGACTCAATGAACAATTGTGATTGGATAATTATGTGGTGCACTATTTGACTGTGATGTGTGTGTGTGTGTTTGTATATATATATATATATATATATATATATATATATATATATATATATATATAAAATAATTGTAACTTTAATTGTTATATTCCACTGATGAAGGCTTTTTGTTGAAACCGGTATGCTTCATCACCCTTTGGGTGTCAGTTTTTCTGTATATTCATACATGGGTATTTTTGCCCACATATTTTTGTATTAAGAGTTCTTTGGGTGGAATCTAGTGCTGGCATATGTGTTTTGTTTGGATCTACATACTTTTAGTTGGGCCATGCACATTGCCGTATGTGCGTGGGACTTGTTGTTGCTCATTTTTTATATCACAAAATCGTGGTATTTTAACAGGGGTGTGTAAATTTCTTATATTCACTGTATATCCCACTTCTCAGAGGAAAATAACTCTACTACATATCTAGCACAGTTGCAGGCTTCCCATTATAATTCTAAAATTCATAACTGAGTCTCACAGTTACAAAGCAAGGACAACAATACGGAATAGCAAATGTCAAACATCACGGTTTTACCTCTAAAATTTGTGTTTTCTAAGGACAAACACCCTGCAATCCCCATTGTGGTGTGCAAACCCCCATACCCCCTGAACTCATATATACCAACTCAGACATCCTTAGAAGAAAATAAATACTTTGAGAAACCGTGATCTTCAGTCTGATATATGTAAGTCTGTATTTTTGTTCATTCAGTCTTGCTGTTTTGGGATTTACAGTTATGAGTCAATACCAAATTTTACCAGTGTTGCACCCTAGCCACCTTCAGGATAAACTTGGATATCTGTATGGGGAGCCACAAAACTGTACTGCCTTATTTGAGGTGGGAGAGAACTTCTGAATATGTTTTATTGGCTCAGTTTCTATTAGACTACACACTAGCTTCCCAATATTTTCCATTGAACCTATGGACCTCTTTGAGTTCATTAAAATAAATGAATTAAAAGAAGAAAAGAAATGAAGAGATAAGAAATTCACCACATGCCCAAATTAAAAAAATAATTATTTATAATAATTGCAGTTTTAGAAGACGATCTCTGCTTAACATACAAGGCCATGTCAAACCCTGAGCTGTTGGACATGCTCCACTTAAAGAAATCCCAATCCCTCAGAGCCACACGCTCCAGGGATCCAAACCTTATCATCACAATGAACAAAACATGCAGCAGGGGTAGGTTCCTGACCCAGAGACTCCACATACTATGGAATAGACTGCCCATACATGTCAAGCAGAGCGCCTCCTTGGCCCTCTTCAAAAGGAACCTTGATGATTGGATGGGAGATAGGAAATTCACCCTGGGGATCATGTCAGTTGCCCTGCTAGACAGAGGCCCAGAGTAGTAAATATTGTGGGAAGAAATATCCAGGGAATTTTTATGGCTAGGCTTGCATAGGCCTTAGAGCCAATAGCCTAATACCAACTTATGAACCTATGAACAAAGGTTAAGCAGTTTGAGTGATAAGGTAAAGGACTACTATATCTATTTGTGCATGTATATATATATATATATATATATATATATATATATATATATATATGGGTTCACTACATACTCTCAAAATTTTGAAATATCTAATTTCAAAATATCGAGACTATATAGCAGGAACCTATAAATGCCGAAAGACCAGAAGCGCAAAATTCAAAATTCCGAGCGTACAACACACATACATCACACACATACACATTACTTCCCCCCACAATCAAGCATGTCATCCTACATTACAGATAAGCAGGGGGGCAAGCCCCCACACCCCACCTACTAAAATATACTAACTCTGAGATCAAACAAACAGACACACAAGGGAAACTCACATCCACACATTTTACAGTCCGTCACACACACACATCACAGTCACAACACACACTGGCACACACTAAAGCCCCTAACCAACACACTTACACATAGATACTTACCTGAACTTCCACCTATCCATCAACAAACTGCAACACCAGAAGTGCTACTTCAATATCTTCGAACATCGCGATTTTGAATTTTGCGCTTCTGGTCTTTCAGTATTTAGGTGTTTCGGCTATATAGTCTCGAGATTTTGGAATTCGATATTCCAACATTTTGAGATTATGTAGTGATCCCATATATATATATATATATATATATATATATATATATATATATATATATATATATATATATATATACATATATATGGATCTACTTCACTAGATCGAACTTTTACTAGTTTGAACCACATATTGCCGAGACCATATATTCGAACTCGTAAAAGTTTGAACACTGATGTAAAACCACATAAAACCAAAAAACACAAAACTAAGCATCCGTAGCAGGGAGGCTAAGCCCCCTGCACCCCCCACACCCCCTTACTTAAATATACCAACTCCGAGATCACACTACATTATGGAAATGGGAATTCTTCCCTTTCCGCTCTTTACAGAGATCTCCATTCAGTCAGATTGGACTTTTACAACTTCGAACATATGGTCTCAGCCATATGTGATTCAAACTTATAAACGTTCGATCTACTGAAGGGGACCCATATTGATATATATATATATATATATATAAAATTACCACAGAGTTTTGTTTAGGTAAGAAAGAAACAGAAAAAAAGACTTCATAATTAAACAGTACAAAAACTGTTTCATGCACTATTTATGCATGCAGAAAAGAAATCCAAGGAATAAAGGGAACAATATAATACAGAGACGCTGTAAAGGTTGAGCTTAGAATTGTAAAACTGTAGAGGTGCATGTAGGTGGGGGCTTGAACCTAAGAAACAATATGACAGTTAACCTTTCATAGTTGGGGTACATGTATTCCAACCTAGGCTACGACTGAAATAGGTTCATTTAAATCAGTGCTGTACACTAATTAGCAAATTCTGAATAATTAAAATAAAATAAAAAACACAAACGTTTATTTGCTTTATTACGCAGATTCTAGATTTTCAGACAGTAGAATAAATTTTGTTCATTTAGTTAATAGTAGCTTAGAATGCTCTCAAGTGCATTTTAACTCATTTCTGTCCAGTATTTCGAAGAATTTTCATTCCTAAATGTAATAACAATTGAAGAGGTGAGTAATGTCCAGGTTTGACCCAGTAGGCTAAAGAAGAATTGTCCGATATCTGATTACTAGAAAAAGAATGTGTACTTAACTAGGACAGTAAAGTAGTTGTCTTAGTTTTAAGCAGAAGAAATATATTGGCTAAAGCATCTCTGTAAGGAAACGATTATGCTGTTAAAGGTTTAAGATTTGCATTTTTCTAACATTTATTGTAAAGCATTGGGAATAAAGAGGCATTCAAGTCTTTGTGAGGTAAATTACAATCTGGCCGGAAGGCTTCACAGAAAGACAGAGCTCAGAAAAATCTAGTCCATCACCAGTAGCATAGTCAGTATGATACATTTGTCAGCTTTTTAAAATTATAAGTGGTCCGAGTAGGGTTCTTAATTTCTGAAAGAGCATAGTGCTTGCATCTATGGAGGTGGTTTACCCTGTATATAGTAATATAGGTAGACCCTTTCCCTTAGTTATAATTATCTTACTTATTGCTTAAAATTGCTCATAACAGACTTCCAAATTTGCTCACTTGGCTTACTTAACTGCATTTACAAGTTAGGTAGAAGAAAGTTATAATGTTTATCCATATGTATTGCAGACATTCTCTATGTTTATTACCAGGTTGCTTTTGTGTAGTCATATATATGCATGTATGGATACTGTAAAAACCTTAACTCATATATCACAATTCATTTTATATGCAGTGGATTTTGTAGTTGACCTATGGCATTTACTGTCAGATGAAAAAGTGTAAAAGGTCATATGTGAACGAAAGAGTATAATGAATGATATGTTGTGAATAACATTAGATCATCTGGATGGAGAACAAGCTTGCCCTGTACCGGCGGATTAAATGTAGGCATTGTATATCACCTGTTTTGTACATTTTGTAATTTGTCTCACAGTAAATAAGCAGTATTACATTAGTATAACAGAATTTCGGAGAAGTAAGGTAACCGTGTATCCAACCACTAGAAATCAACAGAATTAACAAAATTAAGACGCTTTTTAATATCATTTGTTAATGTGTCAAATGGTTGCTTCCATGATCTAATTGTATATTTACATTTATTTTATCATTAATGCATTTATAATATTTCCATAGCCCTATATGCCTTGAGTAAATCTGCACTGGCCATGATGTTTTATGCCCCCATCCCTGCAAAAAAAATAAAAGATTTTTAAATTTGCATGCTCTGAGGTCATGTCTTGGAGCACATGTATTTTTCAGTCTTTTTTTATCTTTTTTTGTCAGCATTTAATTTCCAGTCTACTAAAGTTTCAAACAACATTATACTCTATATCTGTATACGTAGATAGATAGATAGATAGATAGGTAGATAGATAGATAGATAGATAGATAGATAGATAGATAGATAGATAGATAGATTGATAGATGGATATATCTATGTAGATATATACAGACATACGTATGGGGATCTAAGACTGTTGAACGTAGGTTCAACAGTCCAAATCCACTATCACCGAACACACTTTAATGAAAGCGCTTTCACCGAAAAAAGCGCTTCCGCTAAAGTATATTAAAAAAAAAAACATTAAATGTACTTTTAGGCAGGGGGGGCAAGCTGCCCTGCACACCTCCCTACTTTAATATTCTCACTCTGAGATCGCGCTACAGTGGGGAAAAGGGAATTTTCTCTTATCCGCACCATAGTACAACCAGCACAACAGGCATACTTATGCGAAAATGCTGCTTCGGTGAAAAACATTTTCACTTAAGTATGCCCGCCCATTCACGATTCGGTTAAAAGTGTGTTTGTGCAAAAGTCCGAGACCCACGTATGGTTGTCTGTTGACTGGGAAAACCCTATTTTAGCTGAGGGATGAGGAAAAATCCTCTACAATGAAACTGCATGTAATATACTGGGAAGTGATTATTTTTAAAATACATAATTCAGAAATAGATAAACGGAAATATGTATGTATATATGTATATATATATATATATATATATATATATATATATATATATATATAAAATGTATTTATTATTTATTTACCGGGAATGTCCGACTTGGAACTAAGCCAATTTTCAGCGGAGGCTTGGGGGAAAATACTCCTGACACATGTCTTTGCGATGTCGGACGAAACCCACATGATTGCAGGGAGAATATGCAGACTCCACACAGAAGGCACCCCAGCCAAGAATCGATCCAGAGAACCTCTTGCTGTGAGGTGACAATGCTACCACTGCTCCGTATATATATATTTAGTACAGTACTAACAAAATTTTTAATTAAATTCAAAAAGAAAAGTCTGTCCTCTAATACCTTTAGGATAATAGGGGGTGTATGAAGAAATGTATTTGTGGAGTATGTTTTTTAGATGGATCACATGGGAAGAAACTGTAGTACTAAGACTTGATACTGAAGGTACATATAGGAAGAGAGGTAGTGGAGTGGAAGTATAGACAGTGATATGATTAGTATGTGCATGAGGGGGAGTGAAAGAGTGAAAAGTATCAGTGTGGGTAGTAAAATATATAGCTGGAACATGTAGACAAAACAATGTGGAATTGGAAGTTAATGGTGAGAATGATCTGTGGTACAGACTAAACAGGAGAGCAAGAAGAACAGTGCCTAATTTGGTATAGGTTTCCCTTAAGTAGGGTTTTGAATGAACTTACTATAAGAAATAGTGTGAGTCGAAAAAGTCTCCAAAAGTGTTGTATGACCTACTCATTGACAGGGGTCTATATCATGAAATCGAATGTTGTGAACGCCGAATACCAAAAGGCTGAACTTGGTAGTTCGAAAGTTGAGAATGTCGAAGTCGCGGAAACCCAATTTTTTTCCCAGGGAAAGAATTCAGTTGGCCATTTCTGCGGCTTCAGCATTTTTGGACCGGGTAAAGGTAAGTGTACGAATGGGTAGTGAAGGACTTTAGGGTTAGGGTGCAGGTCAGGTAAGTGTGCGATAGTGGCAGACTTTAGGGTTAGGGCACAGGTCAGGTAAGTGTGCAGTAGTGACGGACATTAGGGTTAGGGCACGGGTCAGGTAAATGTGCTGTAGTGACGGACTTTAGGGTTAGGGCTGGGTTAAGGATAGTGCATAGATAGTGGTGTATGTTAGGTTTAGTGTAGATTTTGAAGGTGTTTGGTGTGATTGTGTTATGTGTGTGTTTTTTGGAACAGCAAATTATTTACCTGGGAAAAAAATTGCTGTTTTGAAGTGTCGATGTTATCCGAATTCGAACTTCCAAGTTCGAACTTATGGTGTTCGACATTTTGGAAGTTCAGTTTCGTGATATAGACCCCACTGACAGTACTTTGCTATGGGATTGGAGGTGTCTAGTTGGATAACAGTACTGGGCAGTGTTCCACAGCTCTGTCCATTTGTTTGGAGAGGACATAAGATTGTGTGTGGATATTACTTGTGAGCAGCTAAGGTGGTTAGGAAGTTCAAACTAATTTATTTACTTTAATGTTTCACATTGATGAGTTTTTATATGCAAGATTGACTTAACATTTTGATTTTTTGTTATATCAGGCTGCCTGTTTCTTTTATACATAATGTAAATGTTTGTGAGTATTGGAAAGTCACAGAGTAGTGATGGAAGAAGAATGGCTGAAGGTAAGTTATATCTGGCCATATCTGTCAAGTACTGTTTGACCAAACTATTGAGTGATCATTTTTGATGTTTTTCATAGAGTGACATATGTGAAGGTTAAACTTCAGATTGTCATAAATTTTGCCTGCAAGACGTTTCTATTATTTGAGCTAATGTGAAATGCACGTTTCTGGTTTAGGTATTGTTTTAGGGTGAAAACATCAGTTTTTTTTTTTTGGGGGGGGGTTCAGAAGTAGATTATAATTTTTAAGCCAAGATTCAGTATTAGTGAAGGACTGTTGGATGATTTCCTACAATTTAGTTATGGATGAGGCAGAAAAGATGAAGGTGGAATTGCTTGCAATTCTGTATGAGGGTAGCCACGTCATCAACAGTATTCAGTTTATTTATTAAGATGTTAAATAGAAGGGGGCCTAGTATTGTTCCTTGAGGAACCCTGACAGAAACACATTGAAATTCTGAGATATCCTGTTGATATTTAACTGCTTTCTGCTGATTAGATAGGTAACTGTGGAGCCAGGAGCAGAGTGGGAGTGAAAGTCCTAGGTTAGCAAGTTCAGAGAGGAGCTTTGGTGGGAGACGGTATCACAGGCTTTGGATAGGTCAAGGAAGAGTTAAAAAACTAGGTTGTCCTCATTTCTGTTTTGAATGACTCTGTTAGGAGAAATTAAGGATACGTTTTGTGCTACTGTAATTGGGCCTGAACCCATATTGGGTTTTACAGTGGAGATTACACATGTTTATCTGTTTCTTGAACTGTACATAAATACTGTACATAAATACAGTTCTGTAGGATTTTTGAGAGACATGACAGGACAGTTATTGGTCTATATATTAACTCTGTGGTATTATAGGAGTTTTTTTTTTTTTTTTTTTTTACAGCTGAAGGAACATTTGTTTTCATTAATTGACTGATCATAACTGAGTTGGTGAAGTCTAGTGCATCTACAGCAGTGTTTACAAATTTGGTTGGAAGTTTGCTGGCAGCTATGGATGTTGATTTTATTTGGGATAGGGACTTTTTCATGGTTGAAGATAGCATAGGTGAAAGAAAAATAAATGATTGAGAATTGCTAAATCAGTAGGAAGTAAAAAGGAAGAACTGGGGTTATCATCAATAAGAGAAAATACAGTTTGGATAAAATAGTCAATGAACTGATTATCTGTGTAATCAGTTTTATTAATAGCAGAAGTAGAACAGGGTGTGGTAGGTTGGCCTGGGTGTATTTCTTTATTTGGGGATGACAAAAATAATTTGGGATTTTTGTGATGCTTATTTTGGAGGTTATTCTAAGATATGTTGTCTGTTTTTAAAATGGAGCTTGGTGAGGTTTCTTAAATGCCTAACGTTTTGAAAGGTGGGTTGTTTTTTGTTGTTATCCCATTCTTGTCACACTTTGTCCATTTGCTGTGTAAGGTGTTTGATCTCCTTTTATTAGCCATGGTGCTGTTTTAGATATTGTTCTGACTAACACTAATTAATTTAAAATTTTGAGGAAGGTGTAGTTGAAGTGGGTGACTGCTTCATCTAGGGGCATTGTTAATGTTATTTTATAGTTGTGTGGGTCAGGGCTAAGATAAATATTGTAAATATCCAGAGAAAAAAATGTTGGTGGCATACAGTATGTACGTTTGCAAAAGTACGTTTAATATAATAGAACACAGACAAAGCAAGCGCTTTCGCGGACAACTCCAGCTTCATCAGGCTAACATTAAACAGGTTTAACAAACCATTTTAAATAAACTCATAGATCACATAGCAACCAATAAAAACAAGACATAAAAGCATGTGGAGTACAAATTAAAGTGCTAGCACACCAAGGTGGACTTACTTAATAATGTTGGGACCTACCAGGTCATTTCATGTGCTGTGGTTAAAGCAGTTATTGACAAAGTACAGTTTTTAGTCTTTGACCTTCTTATTACAGATATGGTTACACAGTCACTTTTTGAGTATTTTCCTGTTGTATTTCCAATGGTTCCCACCATTTATGGGTTACCGAAAATTCACAAACAACTTGCTAATCCCCCTATGCGCCCAGTTGTGTCCAGTAGGGGATGGGCTACAGAGCCTCTCTCAATTTTTGTAGAGAATACCTTGCATCCTATCTTGAGTGGATGCACAACTGTGTTAAAGGACACTAAGGATTTCCTTGTAGAGTTAGGTGTACACCTTGAAGCACTTGCAAATCCATGCTGGCTGGTTACATTAGACATAGAATCGCTTTTTACAACAATCCCGAATGACTGGGATATTGAATGTGTCAGAGACCTTTTACATACAAAGGAGATGCAACCTAATAAGATTAGTTTAGTGTGTGCACTGCTTGAGATTATCCTAGAAAACAACATTTTCATGTTCAGAGATGAATATTATATACAAAAGGTTGGCGTGGCTATAGGTACTGCCTGTGCAACAGCTACGCCAACCTCTCTCTTGTTCAATGGGAGGTTAATCATGTTGTTAACAACAATGAATTTGCTACGTCCATTGTCTGGTATAAACGTGTTGTGGATGATATCTTCCTTTTGCGGCATGATATACAGAGGAGCGCCTTAAGGAATTTATTGTATACATCAACAATGTGACTACATTCCTTAAATTTACTCATAAATATTCTGACAGGGAGATAGAGTTTCTAGATGTCAAGGTTAGTAGAGATGAATTTCATTTAGTATCTACTACTTTGTATAAGAAACCCATCTAGAAGAATACTGTACTTCATAACAGCAGTATGCACCCAAACATACTAGAGCAAATGTCCTGAAAGGGCAAATTTATCATGTCATGCGTTTGCATAATGATGATATTGCTTTGCAATCAGCACTATTTGTGCTAAAACAAGAGTTTATGTCAAGAGGGTATAGAGAGCATGATATAGGCACACAACTGGAACTAGCATGGAGAGAGAGAGAAGTGGTAGGTGTAAACCATAAATAATATGCAAGTTGGAGTTTGCAGTAGTGATAACATCTATACAGGCCCTAATAATACTACTGAGATGGATGCAGTTAGAATGCCACTCACATATGCTAGTAATATTAATATAATGTGTGATATTATTAAGAATAACAGGGACATTCTTTCTAACGTTAAAGAATTAAATGGAGTTGTAGGACATCAACATAGATTCACCTTTAGGAACAACAGGTCCTTGAAAAGACAGCTCTGCTACAAGATTGACAGTGTACAACAATATAATCAATCTGGCAGGTTAGGTACGTACTATTGTAGGAGGTGTACATCCTGTCAATATATACACGTGGGAGGCCGCTTTTTACATCCACACAAGGGGTTCACTTTTGAGTCTAATTTTTATGCTGATTGTCAAACGAAGAACATGGTTTACTTTAGTTATTGCACAATCTGCTATGCTTTTTACATAGGAAAGACCAATCATCCTTTGAAAGACAGAATACTGGAGCATATAAGGATGTTAGGAATGCTAAGGAAAGCAGTGCACTTGCAATGCACATCAAAGAAGAAGGTCACACACTTGGTTTTAAGTTTTTTTGTACTTAAAATAGTCCCTGTTAATAAAAGAGGAGGTAATCTGAATAGTCGTACAGAAGGTGTTGAGCAGGAATGGATACTCAAATTCCAGGCGGATGTACCACCTGGACTTAATAATAAAGTATCCTTAAAAGCTTTTTTAAGAGCAAGATCACTGAAACATTAATATTTGTATGTAATATGTATATATAATACATACTTTTTAGTAATATTTACTGTGCTTAGCCTCTCTATATATATTTTTATACTTTTTATATGTACTGCATTTTTTGAACACAGATTATATACTTATGTATTTTATGAATATATTTGTGTGTGTGTGTGTGTGTGTGTGTGTGTATATATATATATATATATATATATATATATATATATATAATTTTAGTACATGGCTTTATGAAGATATTATTAGAGTTTTAAATAGTTAGGGTATTTGTATAGTTGTTGACTATTTTATTTTATAACATTAGCACCTTGGTGTGCTAGCACTTTAATTTGTACTCCACATGCTTTTATGTCTTGTTTTAATTGGTTGCTATGTGATCTATGAGTCTATTTAAAATGTTTTGTTAAACCTGTTTAATGTTATTCTGATGAAGCGTGTGTTGTCCGTGAAAGCACTTACTTTCTCTGTTTTCTATTATATTAAATGTAGTTTTGCTAACATACCTGCTGTGTGCCACCAACTTTTTTTTTTGTAAGCAATATTTTTTGGTGAGCTTATTAGTCATGTAGGAAAAAGGCTTTGCTGCATCAAACGAGTGTGCATCCTAGGCATGTTTTTAATGACATAACCAAAGGGCAATTTTTGCGTATGTCTCGATTACACACAGAGGATAGTGAATACTCTGCAGCAGCTTCTGCTTTAGAAGAAGATTTAATAATGAGAGGGTATAGGAAGAAGGATGTGGAGAAAACACATATGGATATAGATATGTTACGTACGACTAGAGGGAAACCATATTTTAAGAGGTTAGATAGTGTCTCTACTACTAATGAAGTATATAATAGGAAGAGTAATAGTTATATCAGGTTACCCCTTACATATGGTAACAACATTCATCAAGTTTGTGATCTTATTAGTAAACATTAGCCTATTTTATTGTTGGATGAAAAAGTGAGCAGCATAGTGGGGGAAAAACCCTTGTTTATATTTAAAAACAATATGCCTTTAAAAAGGCAGTTATGTTACAAATCTACAAAGTCTACATTACAATTTTCAAATAGAAATTACACTTATCCATGTAGAAGCTGCAAAGCTTGTGTTTTTATTTGCAAAGAAAATGATTTTCAGCATGTTTCATTAGATGTGTATTTTAAGGCTAGATTTTATGCTGATTGTAAATCAAAGGGGTTAGTTTATCTTTCTAAGTGTAAATATTGCTCAGCGTTTTATATAGGGAAGACTCTTGTTTGTGTCTTTCGGCTTTTCCTGGTTGGGGGTCGCCACAGCGGAACTCCAGTCTGCTAATGATTGGCAGTTGATTTTTACGTACCTGCTTGCCAGGCCTGACGCACAACCTTCAACGAAGGTACGCCCATGCACGCAAGTCTCCATGCAGAAGACACTGTAGCTGAGAATCGAACCATACAGCGTCTTACTGTGAGGCGACAAAGACTCTACGAATGCTAAAAGAACGCATTCTACAGCATCAGGGTGACATCCAGAGAGTGAATCTATTGAATATTCTAGCTAAGCATGTCTCCCTTAACCCAGATCATTCATTTGAATTTATGGTGCTAGAGATAGTACCTATGAGTTTAAGAAGAGGAGATTATAATAATAGATTAGAACTGGCAGAGACTAAATGGATCACTAAATTCCAGGCGCATAAGTTACCTGGTTTAAATGCTGTAGTGCCTTTAAAACCTCTATTAAAAAAGTGCAGGTTGCATCAATGATTTTAATTGTTTAATTGATTTAGATTGTTATATAAAGTGTTAGTTTTTAGTAGTTTTTATGGATATGAAGAATCACTATTTGGTGTGAAAGCCATTATCCTGTTAAACTGCAATAAACATTTTATGCAGCAGCCGTGGTGGACAGTTGATTTTGTTTTTTTGTTTCTTATTACTTAAGTTATAAGATGATCGCCGGTTTTATCTGGTAAACATTGAGAGGAGTTTCCCTTGAAGGGTTTATTAGTTTATTAGAATCCAGTCAGTTATGGACTCCTTGCTTGTACTTTTTGTTGGGCATCATCATCATCATCAATCCTCTTTTTACCATTTTCTGCATGGGGTGTTAACTGTCACCATCTTTCTCAATTCAGTGTCATTCTATTACCTTCTTTCACAGTATGCCTGACTGCTGCAGGTCTTCTTTCACAAAGTTTATCCACCTCTTTCCTGGATGCCCTCAATTCCTTGTACCTTTATCCTGTCTATCCAAATCGTCTTCACCAGATTGTCTTCTGCTTTTCTGCACATGTGCTAAAACTATTGCAATTGTTTCTCCTCGACCTTATCTACAACTTGAAAAAAAAAAACGTGAGGAAAGGCAAATCCAAAGAACAATGAATCCAAAGGGTGAAGCAAAGGCAATTGTTCAATAAATTGGTATAAATTCCTCTTTATTCCAAATGAGACAAACAGCAAGCTGTGACACAAGCGCTTTCGCCCGGACCCTTCCGAGCTTTTTCAAGTGAGACAATAAAAGCTTTCAAACCAAGTACTTAAATACTTCTACAAATCAATTAGTCAATTAAACAATAGCCCATTTCTTAAAAAGGCAGTGCCATGATTAAAAGTTTTGTTCTTGGTTGGAATAACAACATGAAATGTTAAAAAACAAGTAAACATTAATACCATATTGAATAATGCTTGTTTTCATTGTTATATTAAAAGACTCTATCATATAACCCTAAAAACTACTCACAATTATTGAAATGCTAATTAAAATTGTGAACAAACCAACTAAAAACTATAAAAAATCCTTTAAATAATGTGAAACCGTTTGCAATAAAAACTGAACAGGCTTATAAAAAGTCATATTTCCTAATCATAATTAAGTATATGAAATCAGATTTATTAACAACTTGAACTACTTTGGCCTGTGCTTTGATGTCTTCGTTTCTTCATCTGTCACACAGTGTGCATCCTACCATCCATCAGAGGCACTTCATTGCCATCATCTCTAGCTTCCTCAGCTGCTCTGCCTTTACTGCTCAGGTTTTTGTACCATGCAGTAGTAGTGGTTGAACCACTGCTTTGTACACCTTACTGTTCAGCAACGTTGGCATTCTTCTGTCATATACTACCCCTGAAACTCTGTCTGCTGGCTGCAGCCCTTCTGATTCTAGGTTTAACATCCTCATTCAGATTACCCTTCTCCTCAACCACCCCTCCCAGATACTTGAAGCTGTTAACCGTTCAGATAATTTCCCTTTTATCGCAATTCTCATCTTCTTCTACTTTCTTGCATTGGATGCCATCACAACTGTCTTATTTCTCAATTTCATCCAATGTGCCCTCAGTTTTGCATTCCATTCCCCTATCCTTTGCTGAAGTTCTTGCTTAGTCTGCCTTTAATGTCACTCTGTATGCAACATTGTTGATCTGTCCCACCAGCCTGTTTGCTGATGTATTCAATCACCAGTATAAACAACAGTGGGCTTATAGCTGAACCCTTATGCACACCCACTCCCACTGGGAACCCCTCTGTGAGTCTAAACACTATTTGTACTTGAGTCACTGGGTCCCTCTCCGTAGCCTGCACTAATTCTACCAATGTTTCTGGGACTTCAATCCACCAAAGGGATGCCCAGATCACGTTTCCTGGAATCTTGTCATATAGAGTCTTGAAATCTGGACATATCCAATTGGACTCTTTCCTCGTCTTGTCAACTGTCTGTCTCACTGCAAACATTGGGTCAGTTGTGCTGCATCCTGATCTGAATCAGAACCCATGCTCATCTTGCTTCCTACATAAATACACAGAGTAGTAGAATTTATCTGTCCCCCTCTCCAGAACTTTCATGCGGTGAGTGCTGTACTGCCCACAGTTGTGGACGCCCCATTAGTTTTTGTTCTTGCTCAAAACCAGGATAAACAATATCCCTAAATGTGAACAAGTAGTACCTTTGCGTTCCTTATACCTCCTTATCTCTCCTTCACTGCTATCAAATTCTCTTCCCAGAATTTTCTCTAAATATACCATAAGCCTATTTTCCCTCACTTCATATTGAAATTCCTGTTTCAGTTAGAACAACTTAACGTAATTTCTTTACAAACTGTCTAGAATTCTCTAAATATTAAATGATTGTCAAGTACCTTGTTTAGATTTTTAATCAATGTTTTTATATTATGTCTAATATGTTATAATTATTTAAACTGCAGATGCTTTTGTTTTATTTTGTAAGATTGTAAAATTATTTCTTAAAATGTTTGTAATAATTTGCAGGTTCCCCCCCTGGCCTCCACTGAAAATGAGCTTCTACCTAGTTGGAATTTCCCAGTAATCAAATGCCAATAAATAAATAAATAGGTCAACAAATTGTGAAAGAAGAAAAGGGTAGAGAGACAGAGGGATGAAAAATTATCCACCCCTAATGGAGTGATTCTAAGGAAACAAAAGTGTACATTAATAAGATGGCTGCTGTCCTGTAGGGGGTGCTGATCCACAGAGGAGCTATCTCTCAGAATATTTTTGTTTCATTTATAGTAAGAATCGATAATTTGCAATCAAACTTACATATTTTGGGATGCATTTAATCTGATCTACTTACCTGTGGGGATAAAAAACATCTTGGCTTCTACCGAGTGGTGAGATTACTCAGGATTGGATGTGAACTGTGTGCCACATGTGAAACTCTGTTGCTGAAAACAACCAGGCCGGATAAAGTCTAAACACAATACAGAAAAACAACTGTTGTAATTTCCTAAAAGAAAAGAAATAAAATGTCTTTTGACTTGGATTCTATGGAAACTCAAGTTACAAAATTAAAATTTTCTGCAGTAACTTCACCGGAAAAGGACAGTATTTCGCAAAGAGCAAGAACAAATAAATATCAAGATTCTAATAAAAATACTTCAAAGGCAAAATCTGAGACTTCCAGTTTAGAAGATCTGAAAACAGCTCTCCAACCTATCTACACAGTTACAAACAGTTGGAGCTTCTATAGACAAGATCCTTACCAGGATGGATAAAATAGAGTCCAAAATTATGGATCAGGATATTAAAATCGAGAACTTACAAAAATCCTCAGATGTCAATACAAATTCTTTACAAGATTTGCAGAAGAAAGTTTTAGACCTCGAAGCCAGATCCAGACGCAATAATATTGTCTTAAGAGGCATCCCTGAAACTATTGAACAAAACAAGCTTCTTGAAACAATAACCACAATATTCTCCTTGTTTTTAGGAAGTGACTTGGAAGCAAAACAAATTACTATTGAAAGAGCTCATAGAGCACTCAGACCTTCTCCTGTACTAAATAACCTTAGACTGGTCTATGTGAAGCTTTTGAACTTTCAGCATGTGGCTAAGCTATTACTTGCTGCAAAGTCTAAAAAAATCATTGAATGGAATGGCTATAGAATCAGTCTCTCCCAAGACCTGCCACCTCAAATTAAAGTGGAAAGACAAAAAATAGCCCCCTTTTGTGCTTACTTGATCACTAAACAAATCAAGTTTCAAATGAAATTCCCCAATTCCTTACAGTTTTCATTTCAAGGAAATAAATATCAAATAAACAACAAAAGCGAAGCATCGACAGTGTTTAATAAACTTTTTACATTTCAGCCAGTTTAAGCCACTAGAAATGCTCAAATTGTAAAATATGAATTGGTCCTGCTTGATACCTTTTTCATAGCCAGTAGCATTGTATTTTGCTGTCTTTTATCGGAAATACGCTTACCTTTGTGATGTCTTCTTTCAACGATGCTCCACTCAGGCATGATCCGGTGTTGGTGAGGGCTATCCAGGCCTGGCGTCTTCGTGAGCGACTGGCAGGATTATAAACTACAGCTCCCAAGGATTCTATGCTGCTGCGCAACCTCTACGCACGTATGACCCTTTTTCCCAGGCGTCACCAGGTTTTTAAAGGCACCGCTGCTTGAAGGGTAAGAATGCAGCTCAAGATATGAACACTCGAAGAAATGGGAGCATTTCTACAATGGATTTAAATTACTGACCATTTTTTATGTTGATGATAAGGTTTATTTTAAAATATATACAGGCGAAAATCTTCTATTAGGTCCCTTTTTCTTATTCTTTGCTATATAAGAGTTATTGGTGAGTATGGGTGTCTTTTCTAGTAAGCGTGCTGTAACACTGTAAATACTGTTGTGTTCTTGATATATTTCTACAGCGCAAACTATGCTGCATCCTTTTTCTTGTTTAGTATTACAGACTTTATTGACTGAGCGCTGCTTTGCAGCAGGAATTCTAATGCTGAATTTTTTCATATACTATCTCGAACATGGCTGTGCTTATGTTATTAAAATGTAGAGGAGGTTTGAATTTGGATGGAGGGAATGTTTGGCTTGATCTGACTGGTTTTATTTCAGGTTAATCTCAAGAGTTAATGGCCATGTTCGTGAATGGTCTGGATCCTATTAAATGAAAGACATAATAGTTATAGGTTTAGTTAGGACATGTTATGCAAGCTATTAAAATGTAATATGTTATACGGTGATTGTACAGAAAACTATTATATAGAGCTGTATGTATTTACTTGTGTTATACTATGCTATTGCAAATTTACTTCATTATGAGGCATGGCATTGATGTTTATGATTAAAGTTTAATTTTTTAATGTAAAGCATAACTACTTTAATTAGAATCTTACATGTTTTCCTAGACATAATTTCTATAATCCGAATAGTTTAAGCTACATATTATAGTAAAGTTATATTTTAAATGTATGAATAGGTCAGATTCTTCCTAAAGTTGGCTAGCATTTTTATACCTAAATGTCACGAGATTCTCACTATTTTCTTTTTTATTTTTCGCTTTCTCTGTGGAACAGAGTTGGATGTTAAGGATAGTTTAGTTTTCTATGCTCTGTAATGATAGGCTTTTGGATGTGGGATAGTAAGGTTCATTGTGAATGTAACAAAAACAGAAAAGTTAGTTTACTGTTTTAACCTAATGGGTATTTTTCTTTTATGTAGTCGTATCCCTCACTCTCTCATGTTAGGAGTTATAGTGGGTAGGCACAGAGTTGTGTATGGGAGAGTTTCTCATCTATATCCAAATTTTTTATGTCATTCATGGTATCCTCCTGTATGGTTTCCATTTTCTAATATATCTAATAGAGCTTTTGTAAGATTACATATATTAACTAATCTATGTTGTCTTTAGCATCATGGAATGTAAAGAGGTGGCAAGCAGAAAATAAAAGAAAACTTTTCTTACATTTGGTCCTTAAAGCGAATCTGGATTTGATAATGGTACAAGAAACACACTTAGTAAAGGAACAATGGTATCCTTCTTTGAAAAAAAACTGGATTAAAACCATTATTGCAGCAGGAAATAAAACTAATAAGGTAGGAGTTGCTATTATAATTAAAAATTATTTTCAACATGACATTATAAAGCAAGATTCAGACCCAGAAGGTAGATGGTGTTATTTCGTAACTAAAGTTGCTCATCTAAATAAACCAATCCTAGTTGTCAAAATTTATGCCCCATGCTCCTTTCAACAAAATTTGTTGATGAATATTTATAACTTATTGAAATCCTTCCCAAATCATTACTACATGTTGGGGGGGTGATTTGAATTCAATTCAAGACCCGAAGTCAGATAGAACCAATACAAATTCTAAATTTAATATGCAAGCCTCTGCTGCAATTAGTGAAATTAAAAGTGATTTCAGTCCATTTGACCCATATTTTAACTTTTCTTCACAGTGGCCTAATAAAGGGTTTACTTTTTTCTCACAATGTTATAAATGCTGGTCCAGATTGGATTTCTTTTTGATTTCTGATGTTTTTTCCCCTTATATACTGTCATTTAGTACTGAACCTAGGTTTTTTTCAGACCATTCTAAAATCACCTTGGTTATTGAGTGGCTAAAGAATCATTCTCTCAAATCCAGGTCTATTTTGTGATGTTTTAATCCTAACCTACTTAAAAAAATGATATTAAACAAGAAATTGACAATCTTCTGGATAATTGTATACTTGCTATTTCAGAGGAAAAAACGCCGATAGATATAATTTGGGCTACCACAAAAGCAATGATTAGAGGGGTATTAATTAATAAATCCTCATTCTATAAGAAAAATACCCTTAATAAATAGAAGAATATCAAGGAAGAAATATCTAAACTTGACTTGGAACTTCAAAAGAATTTCTCATCAAACTTAGAAAATAATATAGCTCAACTTCAACGTCAACTCCTATCACTGCAAGCCGAAAACTTGTCATATCAGGAGACTAAATGTATAGCCAATTATTCACACTGGGCCCAGCTCCCTTCCAGATTTTTAGTAAGACTACTTAATCATTACAATCATATACCTAATATTTCAAAAATTACTTTTCAAAACAAAAATTATAGAAATGTAAAGGATATTACTGAGATTTTTGAAGAAATTTATAAAAAAGTTTATAACCCCCTTCCTTTGTTATACGAGGATCAGGAATTGCATTTATTTTTCAAACAATTAACATTCCCCAAAATTAATAAAGAGCAACAAGACCTATTATCGGCTGAATTTACTCAAGCAGAAATCAAAGTAGCAATTAACAGTCTCAAATCAAATAAGGCTCCAGGCCCTGATGGTTTCTCAGCTGAATTTTATAAATGTTTTATTACAAAAGTTTCTACTATATTATGGCATCTTTTTATACATATTTCATGGTTTGGTATTACGGACCCACACTTAAATGCATCTAGAACTATTTTACTTCCTAAACCAAATTCGGACTCGACTAATCCTCATAATTAAAGGCCCATTTCTATTATTAATTTGGATATGAGAATTATGGCAACTATACTGGCTTCTAGACTTAGAGCTGTTATTACATATATTATATCCTCAGAACAATCGGGGTTTATTAATCAAAGGCAGACTATGGATCAAACACTTTGATTTTGCTTTCTTTGGCTAAACAAACTCCTATATACACACTAGCTATTGATGCCTCCAAAGCTTTTGATTGAATTAATAAGGAGTTCTTAGCTGCAATTTTCCCGCATTTTAACATTCCAAAACAATTTATTCACTATATCAACACCCTTCATATGAGGGTGTATATCACTTTGCAAATAAATAAATGTAGTTCTAAGAGAATTGAGATTAAGAATGGGGTAAGACAAGGGTGCCCCCTTTCACCCCTTCTATTTAATATATTTATCGAGCCTTTGTTTCTATTAATTAAACAAAAAACTTTTCATAAAATCCCAATTTTATTTAATACAAAAATTCCATTTTCTACTTATGAGGATGATTTAAACATCTATTATTCGCTTCCTATCTCAGATCTTAATAAATTATTAAAATCAGTAGATACATTTTCTAAGTTCTCTCATTATAAAGTGAATATGGACAAAACGACTGTCTTCCCTCTAAATAATCATTCACAATACCCAAGTGTTTTTACCCCACAATATATTAAAATTAAAGATCAACTACACTGTCTTGGAATTTCTTTCTTTCAGGATGCTCATAAATAATATCGTGAGAATTTGAGTAATTTATGGTCTAACATACAAAAAGATCTGGATAGATGGGCACTACTTAAGCTTCCTTTCCTATCCAAAGTAGCTATTATAAAAATGAATGTACTTCCGAGGTTACTTTATATATTTAATGCATCCAACACATTCATTCAAAAGAAATTCTTCAAAAATGCCCAAACTGTCTTATCGAAATTTTTATGGTATCCAAAACTCTTAGGATTAGTTATCAGAAACTAATTTACCCTAAGGAGAAAGGAGGCGTCGGACTTCCAGATCTAAGATTATATTATGAAATTAACAAATGTAGTAGACTAATTACCGTTGCAGAATATAAGGAGAACCCAAATAAATGGTACCCAATTTGGGTGAAATTATATCATAATTACACTAAATCTTTACAGTTTAATCGCAGAGCTCTACTTTTTTAAATAAAGAAAATAGGAGGACATATAAAGTAAATAAGGATCTTAAGGAACAAATTACAATTACTCAGAATCTGTTTGAGTCTCTGAATTTATTCTCTGCATTCATGACACTTCAACCGATTCACCTCAACCCCAATCTTAAATTAAACGATAGGATGATTGATCTAAATTCTTATCCACTACTGAGGGATAAGGTTGTGTTAGATTTTCTTCCTTTTAAATTAGAGTCCGCAATCAGTATGAGGGACAAATTAAATCTCCCGCATAAATACACAGTTATTTTAAGACAACTGAAAGAGTTGTGTAATAAATTCTGGGATGGCTGTAATATCTTAGATTCAGATATTTCCACAACTAAAAATATTTGGGATTTGTTGCAACGGAGGAAAAAAAATGATTTCGAATGTATATAAAGTCATCATCTCTATCAAATGCAGCAAAGAAGCTATTTACTCTAATTTTTGGAGTCAACAGGACCCTACGATTACCTCCACTTACATTGTACAGGCTATTCAAAAGTTCTCTAAATTTTTTCCCCTTCATAAACTAAGATATACGCAACTAATGATTCTCAATAATGCTTACTATACAACCCATATGTTAAGTAAGTTGTACCAGGACATTCCAGTAAATTGCCAATTTTGCCCAACCCAAGAAGTAGATATCATTCACATCTTCTGGAGTTGTAAATGTTCATACAAACTTTAGTGTGCTTTAAGGATTAAATTAGAAAAAATGGGATATGAAAAAACAACTTTATCATGGAAATTTTCACTCCTACATATTCCCCCACCAGGAATTAGAAAGAAACATATACAGCTGCTAATACCTATTGTTATGTTAATTAAATATTATATTACATTGGAAAAATAGAAATTTATTATCATGGGATGGTTTTAAGCAAGTAGCTAGTAAGCAATTACTTGCACACAAATATTTGTGGTATTCCATGAAGCAACTACCTTTACAGGAGGTTTTCTGGAAATCTGTATTAGACTTGATTATGACATGATATTAGGAAATTTGTATGAGTTTTATTTGTTATGATATAGATGAGACTTGTATATAGTTATTTTTTTATGTAGTTTGTATGTTCGTTCTGTGATTAAGAATTGTAAGTATATATATATTTTTTCCTTTTCTTTAAAAATCAATAAAGAGAATGTTAAAAAAAGTGTGCATTAATAAGGAATAAGATTGACTGTATCATGATATTTTGGAAAAGAAATGTTTTGACTGAGAGATGATGGAGGGAACTGACAGTTGGAGTAAGTGCAAGTTATTTAGAGCAGATTGGTATAGGGCAGAGAAAAGGAGGGAATGAAGTGGAGTTTTTAGCAAGAGGAACAAAGATGGATGTGTCTGTTTATGTGTGAAGTAGATGGTAGGATGAGTGAAATTAGAGAAATATTTCCAAAGGCTGTTGAGATTCTTATGATGTAAAGTGCTTGGACTGGTTGCTTAGGACTATGTTGGAGTGTCAATGTCAGTGAAGAGAGGTAGGTCAGACTTTGGAGTGGGGATTTAAAGTCAAAGGTATTGAGGTTGAATTTAGCAGGACCTAGAGTGCATGCAACTTTCAGTATCCAGAAACAATGTGTAGTCTGGTAAATCAGTGTGCAACAAAAGCTTGGGCCTGTTTTCAAAATGTATGCAATAGCTTAGATTTTGCTAAAAGTATCACTTGTTTGTTCATTAGTAATTAATAAATTGTATTCAGGCCATGGAAAAAGGGGAAAAAACAACACAGGTAAACAGAATAGAACTGCTTATACAGAAGAGAGGTAGCAGCTGGAAGGAGAAGTTTAGGAAGTACAGGCAGCAGGCAGAACAGGAAGTAGCTTGTTAATTACAGAGGAGGTGGGCATTCTAAACCTGCAGAGCAGTAGTGGAGGGCATGTAGCATTCTAATGCTGCAGAGGAGGAGTGGAGGACAGGGGCATTCTAAAGCTGCAGGGGAGTAGTGGAGGGCAGGGGCATTCTAGAGTTGCAGAGGAGGGGAGGGGGAAATTCTAAAGCTGCAGAGGAGCAGTGGAGGGGAAGGGGCATTCTATAGCTGCAGGGGACCAGTGGAGGGGAAGGAAGCATTCTAGAGCTGCAGGGGAGTAGTGGAGGGCAGGGGGACATTCTAGAACTGCAGGGGAGTAGTGGAGGGCAGGGGGACATTCTAGAACTGAAGGGGAATAGTGGAGGGCAGGGAGACATTCTAGAGTTGCAGATGAATAGTGGAGCGGAGAGGGACCTTCTAGAGCTGCAGAGGATTAGTGGAGGCTGTCTTTACTTCTAGTGCTACAAAATGGCCATAAGCAGACCACTAAACACAGACCAAGCATTAAAGTTTTACAGGTACTATTAGGAAGAGAAAGTGAATAAGATGCAATGGCAACAGAAAATAATAAAAGAGAATTCCTCTTTCATTGGGTAAACATCTTGGTCAGTAAGATATTGCAGGGTGGCTTATTTTAGATCTTTTGGCTAATTTGCTAATGATGCTTTGTCTTACAGACACTTTGCATCTCTGTACGATCATGGAGGGGAGATGCAGAAAAAAAATATATTGAATTTATATTTAGGTCAGTAAGAACTTGCAAGGCTGCTGGTTTTTGTTGTTGCTCTGAGTAACTTGGTAGTTTATAAATATATATATATATATATATATATATATATATATATATATATATATATATATAAGAATCTGAATATATCTTAAATTACCTAAAATAAAAATTATTACAACTGAACAGTTATCATGTACACAGCCTATTTCACTACCACATATAACCCCATACTGCATTCACTTATTTATTTATTTGACAATTGTTTACTGGGATAGTCCAACTGGGCCAACAGAACATGTTTTCAGCAGAGGCCCAGCGAGAAAAGCTCCAAATGCAGACATATATAACATTGCAAACATAATCATAATCACTTGACATGCAGTCGCATACTCCCATGACATCAGAACAGAAAAAGTGGCAAAAACTCACAGATACAACTACCGCGTTTTTTTTTTTTTTTTTTTGAGACAAGCTTGTTCCCCCTGCATCAGCCACATAGAGGGCTGTATCCCCACACCTCCATGAGACTTTGTATGTATCAAAACTGAGAACACCAAACAGAGGGCGATGGGCATACTGCCAATCTGACTGCATCCTAATCTTGCACAACTTAGAAATGGCACTAAATGTGCACTTAATCCATTAAATGGAAGCTGTATACATATAGTCACATTTTCATTCGTAGACAGTTTTATTTAGCTCGATATTTTGAAATATTCTTAGTACAGGAACAAAAGTTTTTACTTCTGGTTTACATACTGCAGAACATGTTCTGATCCTGTCTTGCCAGAATTCATGCACATCAATACTTTGAAGTTGTATAATTACCACTGAATAATGAGATTAGCTAGGTATGATATAATCCTTTTGTCATCTTCACATATAATGGCAAACACAGAGAGCTTAATCATGTTAACCATGCCATGAAATGCATGCGTTGAGAAAGTGTTTCTTCATCACATTTATGTTTGTTTCCTGCTTTACCACAGTGACCCCTGCAGAGGTCTGGGGGTATTACATTGTGGTGCCACATTGCCTGAAACAACTGATGCTGCTGTTTTGTTTCCTGACATCTCTATACAGTACTAGTACAATGCTGTCCTCTGCAGACAGAACATGTGCGCTTCTCATACCTTCAAAGTTAAATATAGGTTTTTGTAGCTATAACTTCCTTGTAATAAATGTCGTCATGAGAGAGAATCTTGCTTATTCAAATATATAACTTTATTGACAAGGCAAGGTAAAAAATATTACTACTTACAAATAATCAGAAGGTGACAGGATGCTCTGAATCAGGGAACAATTCTCTGAGTCATCATAATAAATACATATTTCATGATTTTAATAGGATATAGGCACACTACTGCAGTGGTGGTGCTGCGGTAGCGTTGCCGCCTCACAGTAAGAAGTTGTCCTGTTCGATTCTCAGCTAGAGCGTCTTCTGTGTGGAGACATTAGTGAATGGGCGTACCTTCGTTGAAGGTTGTGCGTCAGAGCTGGCAACTCGGCACGTCAAAATCTACTGCCAATCATTAGCGGACCAGAGTTCCGCTGTGGCGACCCCTCACCGGGAAAAGCCAAAAAACACAACAACAACGACATAGGCACAATAATACATCTGTAAGCTAATAAAGAAATGTTTTTAATGTCAATCTCAGAAATACTGGGCATTGTTTAAGGAGAACTGAATTAGCTATTTCAAGTTCATAATTAATAGCCATCTTTCAGTATAAAATCCAAAGGTCAAACAGAGGTCTGAGATGTTGCCACCTAGATTCTTGAGCTGTCAGGAAAGGCTCATTAAAACACAATTTTTCTCATTAGGTTCTAGTAACTTTGCTTATTATCTGGGCCACAGCATGTGGAAATGTACTTATTGCACAGAGAAATTGTATGAATTACAAAAAGGGCCTATTTCTAGTAGAGCAGAGGACAGGATAATTTCTTTTCTTTCTAAAAGAATATGCTTTTTATATTTGGAATGTCAGAATACAAATATAGAGACATACTCTTACAAGGACTATAAAAAGCTTATGTATGGTTGGTGTGACTTTAGTAACAAAAGAGGAGTGAGTCATCTGCTTTGAATTCGGTACTTAGAACTGCAGTTTGCCTCCTTGTAGTGAAACAATTAAATCCAGCATTAGTCCGGGTTTTTACCATTTGCTTTCAGGGGGTTCAACTGTTCTGCCACATATCCAAAAACAAGACAGAATTTAAATAAACATTTCAAATATTTAAGTTCCAAACATAATTTTTAGTCTTTTATTAAATCACTGCAGACCCTTAAACAATAAGTTAGGCATGGAACATACATGATGTTTCTATACAGATATTAGATGGCACATCAGTAAAGAAAACTCGGACAGCAACGTTATTCTTTAGTGTTAATTTCATCACATCAGAAAAGAAAACTAAGGCAGTAATGGCATTCTTTGGTGTTACTTTCATCAAGCACTGCATGCCGAAGAAAGGATTGCATAATAAAGCAGAGCTGCGCTGAAAACACGAAGAGCATAAGCAGGTGCAGCAACAACACAGAAGGATGATGTGAATGTTAGCAGCACTAAGGAGTGGTAGCATGTCTGTGTCAGTGTGTGCAACACTGGGCACAATGCAGGCAGCAACAAGAGGCGCAGCAGAGCGCAACACAGAGCCAACAGATGGACCACTGTGGGCGCGTGCAATGCAAAGAGGCAACCATGTTCATCAGGTAAATGGGGATGAAGTGAGGTAAATAAGAAATTAAGAAAGGGGACAAGCAGAGGTACAAAATGGGAGAGAGGAAGTTTATTGTTGGAAATACCCCTTTTTTCATTTTCAGAAGAGATGGTCAAATGAGGAAGGTACTAAGGGGTGGCTTTAGGTGAGTGGCAGGCAGACAAATGGACAGTATACACATAAAAGGAAGAGAAGGGAATGGATTGACATGTACACACAGTTTGTTGACATTTGGTGCTGGAGAGTGTTGGACAATAAACAAGAAATGGGATTTAACACATAAGGGAAGAAACACAATGGAATAAAGGGTGGGCTGCTGAATTGATTGGCTGTCAGAGTAATCCAGAGGGTAATAAACCCAGGCAGCATTCACATGTTGGCTGCTGAAGTCAGTCACTCCTTTGAAGACCTAATGGGCTGCATGCCAATGACATGTGTCTGTCAGTTATACCAGAATATGTTTTGTAGTGCTAAGCCTGGCATCCAGCTACTGGCATGCCTCAACAGTGCCTTGCCATTGCCTGTCATACTTTTTTTACAAATTGAGACTCCTCTGATCCACCTTCAGCAGAGGAGCCCACACCTCATGGCTGAAAAGCACATCATTCCACTGAAGCTTAATGACATATGCATGGCGACAGAAGTGAAATATCCACTACAGGGGAAAGACACGGAAGGAGGATACAGTGCTACCATGCGATGCAGTGTCTCTGATATGTCTGCAGCACTCATAATCAGGATATACAGGTCAGTGATCCAGGCACAGATAACTGCTATACATAACATTGGAGTGATGGTGATTGCTCCCAGTGGCATGCATTACAGTAAGCAGCAGCTCCACAATGAACTGGAGAGTAAGCAGAAAGAGACAGTAGTAATGCTGAGGTCACTGGTGACAAATACTGCTGCCATAAGTGCAGCCATAAGACATATTGAAATTGCTATTCAGTCTGTCTCCACGGGCCTTGTAATTCAAGGCTGTTTGACTGAGGTTGTCAGGGACTTGCTGTCCTACATCAGATTACATATCATTGGTGAAATGGCATGAGTGTCATCTGCAAATACATTGCCTGCTACTCCTGGTCTTAAGTGACCTTGTGTGTTGGGATCAACATATGAGATATAGTTCTGTCCCTTCCTTGCAATGAACTAGCTGCAGGCATAATAACACACAGCAACACAGTGGACACCAACAATGGTCATGTAGTGGCTGTCCAACATGATCATTGGAAGGTATAATAAATGACTCCCTTGACTTTTCAGAGTATGTGGAAACCATGTTCACCTCAATGACTATCTGACATTATAGTGCTGCAGACATTTGTCACTCTGACCTTCCACAAGTGATGACTTTGTCAAACTAACCACCTAATGTGGGGGTAGGGTACTTTCGTTTGCACAATGTTGAAAGTCTTTGCATTGTCCTGCATATCCTAAGTGTTATAAAGCCAGCATTACTTTGTTCTATGTTGTTTGTGTCATGAGAAATGGTTGAAGACCAGATATCATTTGTGTGTTCACTGCAGTGTTGTGGAGAATGGCACATACAGAAAATATCTTACTTCATGCATCAAGAATATATCACAATCGCCTGTGGAGGTGTATAAATACAAGAAGCACTCATTTGTTATTCCATATAACTGCTACATTGTAGGACATTCCATATATGGCCTGAAGGATTGCACTTCAGAACTATCAAACATGACTCTAGGGAATGTCAAATATTGCATGCAACATGAAGCACAGTGTATGTGCTTACTTGTGCATACACCTCCCTATCTGGCATGTGGTTACACCTACCACCCAGGTAACCCTTTGAAAGTTTTCCTCATAATAACCAATGTTATTGGTCAGATGTGTGCTATATATGTCAGTTGTGTACACTGCCTGGGTGGTGCACAGACACATTATAAATAATGCCCTGGATGTACAGACCATTGGGTAGCTGAGGGAATAGAAGCCCTTAATGTTGTATCGCTAACCCTCTGGAAGAGGTGGGGCCTTGATAGCAGCATGGGTACATTATGTGTCACTCTAGACTTCAGGGAAATGGGTTGTCTCATAAACTGACCACTTTGCATTCATTCTGTCCTCTGACGTCCAGAGGAACCAGATGTTTTCCGATACTAGTTATAGCATAATGTTGTGGAGCATGAATGGGTGCATTGTGTGGCACAGGATTCACTAACTAAGACCTGGCATTTAGCTCAGAATATGAAGGCTGTAGGCTATTAATAAGCTGCTTCCTAAAGTACATGATTTGATTTCTTCAGCCTCCATTTGCCTGCTGTGTAACTCTGTGCAAGTCACTTTACCAGGCACTGCTTCAGAGCAGCTGGGAACTTAGGCTAGGCACCTCTCATGTTTCCGGGACTCGATGTCTAGTAACTTCCAAGGAACCTGTGATAATCTCTAATGTTTTCCCATAGGACTCTGGAAGGTCACTGTAGCTAAGATACCTTTCTGAACATAGGGACTGACATACCTCAAATTCACCTCAACTCCATTTCTCAGTGACACAGTTTTACTATAGGATCCTGCCTACATGGACAAGGTACACTATTTGCTTGTCAGTCAGTCAGTTGTTGCTAAGTCAGGCACTGCTTATATATCCTCTGATAGAAATGGCCGTGCTCTGCAGCATTGCAAATATTGCATCTCACAGCAGTTGACAAACCTTGATGCTGAACTGCTACTGCTGATGAGGTTCCTTGCATATAGGTTGATAGGTAAGTATTAGCTTAACTGCCCCTTTGGGTCATTTTAAGCCTGGCCAGTTTCCCTTTTTGTGCTTGAATTAACCTATCCTATTTGGTTAGAGATTGGCATGATCCAATCCCTGGTCAATAAATATATGTTACCCCTAATGACAGTGACTGGGATAATACAATAGAGAATTTGGGGGACCTATTTATGGGATAAAGCATTTAAGAGCTGCCTCTTTATCAATTAGTGCTACAAGGGACAGTCCTAGGGTAATGTCCTTTTTTCTCATCCATAGATCCAATTTATGCTCGAATATGCACCGGGATGAACTTTGTTTAATGTTTAGGGAGAGTTTGTACCAGAGCATTGGTATCCTCTGTGAGATATACCTCTCCCTCCAAAATTTTCTGTTGATGTTTTAGAAGAGGTTTATATCCCTAGACTGAGTATTTCTGATGTGATTTGACTTGCTGATGTGCACTAAATCCATCAGTACTGAGTTGGAGGATGCCTTGTATGCCTGACAAAGGTCAGCTCTTAGCAGCCTATACAATACCGAGTATAGCGGCAGGATTCTGAGTTGGCCCATGTAGGATATGGTGTTTAGGCCTTGTATCTTTTTAGTAAGGTATCTCTGTGGACGTTCCAGTTGTTGCATGTGTCTGGACAGATACATGCCAAAGGAAGCATTGAATGCATAATGTGGGCTGAGTAAAGGTAGAGGATGACATCTCTAGATCTAGACACAATCCATTTGTTTATAAGCTTCAGGTGTAGTAGTTTCTTAGAACAATGAATATATTGGTCAAAAGTTAGGTCATTGTTCACTTAAGTTCCAAAATCTCAAACAAATCAGTCAGCTCTTAGAGGCATATTGTCAATGTCAAAGTTCCCAGGTGTAGATGACTTCCCAAAGGATACAATAATATATTTTTTGGCATTTAGTTTCAGTCCATGTTTTGGCACCAGCTATTTATTTTTGTACAAAACTTTCTGCAGGATGGCCAAGTCATTTGGGGATTTAATGACTGCTGCTAGCTTGCTGCCATCTGCAAAATTACTGAATTAGAACCCAATAGACTTTTAGTTCAGAAAAGTAGATGCCAAGCAGGAGAGGTCCCAGCAAAGAACCCTGTGGGACTCCACTTATGACTGGACTCTTTGTGGAGATAACTTCCCTAATTTTGCCTTCCAGATATGTTCTGTCATGTACACCACAAATTTAGAAATTCAGAATGTGTAAGAGAGGTCCGATAGAGCTGTCATCCTGTATGTCTCTGAACTGGTCAAACAATTTTGGTTCCTTCATTTGCATATTCTCAACCCCTTTCCTCAACAGATAACTAAAACAACAACCTGTCCACACTTAAAACTACATTGAAAGACTACTTAAATGATAATTGGCTATGCCTTTGTATTGCTTCCGACTAATATTTTTCCTATGTTTCTCACTCATCTCACACGTTAGTCCAAATAGTGCTCATCCTACATAGGGCTGTCCCACTATCTCTCTTACCTTTATTAATCTTTGTTCCTTCAGATTACCTAATTTGTAAAACTACATGGCCAATTTTGGTCTTTCAGAAGTGATTCACCTTGTAAAACTACATGACTTACATACCTCATATATATTGTAAAAAAAAAAATGTATTCATTTGCCTGAAACATGCATGTTTATATACTGTATTCTGTTATTATATTTTGCTATAATATTTTGTTAAGCTGATTTACATATTGTTAGCAATGTACTACTTAAACTAAGTTTACTGCTTGTACCTTAATAATGTTATTTTTGTTGTGGAGCTTTTCTCCTCGGTTCTCTGCTGAAAATGTTTTTTTCAACCCAGTCGGACACTACCCACTTAACAAATGTAAGTAAATAAATATGTGAATAAATAATATAAATAAATAACTATTCTCTGTGGCAAGCAATTTGCGTGGTGATTCTCATTTACATGTCATAATGCATTCATCTGCTTATTGTGGTATTTCTCCCATTAAATGACAAGTGTTTTAGAATCTTCCACAACCAGTGTATGGCTGCTTCTCATACTATTTTCTGTTGCTCACATCAATATCCCTGTATGAATCTCAGCCAGAGTTTTGTCTGTCTACTCCTGACATCATGAAAGGGGTAACTGATCTACTCAAAGCAGTCATGTACTGTTCTCTGTCCTCTGTTTACACTTGACATAGACTCTCCAAATCTGTTCATGGCATATCCTTTTTTTTCACTATTCCCCTCTCACATCGTCTCCTGTGATGTGACTGGGGCAGATGAACTGTTCTGATCCATCATACCTCCCTTCTTCTACCTAAAGCACCAGCATACTTGCCCCACATTCTGACCCTGCCTTCTTCCTTGCCCCTTTATGAAATAGCACTTCCTCTGCTATCTCTTGTGTTACATTGATGCCTTTCTTTATGTAGAGAGCTTCTCCGTGTCATTCTTCCCCATATTGCCTGACTCCCTCTCATCACTGCCCTGTTAATGTGATAACATTGTCCAACCTTGCTTTCTGCTCCAGTGCTTGTAGCTAACCCATATTCTTTCCTGATTCTTTGTACTGTGGAGTAATAGTGCATGGCTTTTCATCAAGCCAAGTGAACCAGCTACATTCCCTACAGTGATTCTGGTCTAAACACTATTGTTTTTTGAAGGACTATAGTATTACACTGTGAGTTTAACTTCCATAACTCAATTTAATTGACAGTATAGTGCTGCGAGCTATATAGGATCTGCATTGTTAAACCCAAGTTTCTGTTTTCTGAAATAAAAATCTATTTTATTCTTGCATTCTTTTTATTCCACATAAAGTATGATTTTTAAAGTGCAAACTCAGAACTGTAAGATAACTTCAGTCAGCTGTATTTTGACCATGAGTGACAGGTGGTACATTAATTACTAGCAAGGCTTTCAGTTCTGTATTTAAACACTATTACATCTTGGACTGGGAAAAGCTAAGCATAACAAAAAACAAAAACTCACCTGCTAATGTCTTGGTACTTGATTGTCTTATAGCATGTTACTAGAATTTTTATTATTACTGAAATGTTTGTTATGTATAAATGCACCAGGGTTTTAGCTTACTGTTGCACACTAATGGCACACTGTAAGCATCATGGGTAATTAAAATGCTTTATTTAGGCTAATCAAGATCGATTTGGAATTCTTTTTGCTTCAGTCTGAAAACTTAGGGATGAGCCTCAAGATACATGATACAGGTAAACAGAATAAAAATGATAAATAAATGTCTTTCATTCATATAATATTGTTTTGCTTACTTCATTGGGTGCTTTATTGGCATCCTTATTGATTGCACACCATTGGCATATTTCTTGATTTCCATTAATGCTGTATGCCAACACTGGCAATATTTTTAGACAGATAACACAATCAGTGCTGTGTTGTACTGAGGGCTGCATGTTTTTAGTACATAATTTTATGTGGCATGACATTATTACATTGCCTTTGTCATTTTTATGATCTGAACTGAATAATAAAATTGCATTTGCTACCATCTTGGAAGGAACACTGTCACTTACTGAACCAGTTTTAGTTCTGCAGACTGTACTATAAAATTCTTTAGAATGAAAAAATATATACATGTTGAAGTATTTCATACAGTTGTTTGCATTACAGCTACCTGAACGTTCCATGCATTTTCTTAGTCATATACCTGATTATACTTCAGTTTTCTAAAACTTGGCACTTGTGAGATACCTAGATTATTCTGCTTATAAGACTGTAAAAGTGAAGCCTTAATGAGATCTCTGCAAAGATTGTAAATGCTGAAACCAGATACTGTAATCAGTAATGTCAGATATGAATGAAACGTGTTCAGTTCATTTAATTCATAGGTCTTAGTCAGGTTAGCAGGTAGACACACCTTTTGCTCCAAAGCCACCTACCTATTCATACTTATGTCTACTTTATGAATTGGCAGTCCAGCAGTTGGCACAGCTCTAAACACTATTTGCCATTTAATTTGAAAACTTAAGAATCATGTTATAAATCAACAGAATGGATATAATTTGCCTGTCTTAATTTATAATTAGTGCTGTCCTCTGCCAATTTATTACTGCATTTTGCCATTAAACACCATCAGTCCTTGAGTATCAGCTGCAGTTCTGTATCGCTAGAGTAAGTCAGCATTTAACCTGGAGGTAGCTGCATGTCATTCTAGCAGAGCATCATACAAATTTAATTGAGGTTAGGTGCCCGCAGATCATGCTGTCAGTGACTTGATGTACTGATGGTTTTGTTCCATGTCTCTTCTCACTTCCTGCTAAACTGCAGCCAAGTATCCTTTAGTATTTCTGCCAGATCTAGAGTCCCCTAAATAGTTCAGCCAGGATCTGAGGTGCACTGCAGAAAGCTGCAGTGGTGCAAATGGCACTCAAATGTTACTGCATCCACCCAGACTTTGGAGTGAGAAAGGATGACTGAATGCTGTAAACCAAAGCCGTCTAGAATGTTACATAGAAGATACCATCAGTGTCCATTGACAGGCATAGATGGCACTATTGTAGAATTGAACCTACATCACTGGCATAGTTTCTAAATGATCACCATAGGTTCATAGGTGAGTACTAGGCTTACTGCCTGATGGGCCATTTTAAGACTAGCCAATAACCCGAGGTTAGCCTCAAACACTGTACCTTGCATCAAAAAGATGAAAACTGTAACCATTATTTCAGACCCACTCACCACTAAGTGTTTATTTCTTCTCCCTGTTGACCATCAAGTTTCACTGTCAGTCAGTCCCCTTTTACCCTGTGAGTGACAGATAATCTTGTTAGCTGTCATGCATGCACCCATTGTGGTTTCCTCTAGAATGGCCCAACACAGATCCTGGTGGCTTAAAGAGGCATCTGTGTCAATGAGGGGATGCCCTGTCCTCTACCTATGTTACATGTGCTCACACCCCCACACCCACACACACACCCTCCCCGACAACTCCTATCTCTGGCTTGGCATTTTAAAGCCCACATTCTACTGTCCTATAGCTACTGTGCATTTGAAAGCCTTTGCTTTCAATGAAGAGAGTAGTGTCACCATCTATCTCCAGCCATGATGGGCGGATTGGTATAAGCTAGTGACCTATACCCATCCCCTCCCTGTCTGTGCCACTAAATGACCTCTAGGCATCAAGGTTATACTTGGGGCTTTAGCTTTAAACCACACAGCTTAGGTGATTCCCACTATACCTCTCAACCTCTTAATACAGGAAATCTGGACAAAGCCTAAAATAATGGGAGACAAGGCCCAAAAGTAGGGATAGATTTTAAATATTAGTCTTATAAACTTAAGTTGCTGGAATAGCAGGTTCTGTGTTAGCATGTATTTTCTAGGGTGTATGAAATGAGAAACTCATCTGTGTGCAATTATTTTGAGACTTCAATCCTCATTAATTTTATGAGGAACAGACCAAAAATATGAGGCAAAAATCTGGACATTTTGTTTACAATTGGCATTTTGGTATATGGGTGACTGTGGAACATGAATCCTGATAAAACTCACTGGATAGAACAATAACACTGAAAATCAGGGGTCTAGCAGAGCAAGAACATAAGGGTATGTTGGGGGGGGGGGGTCAGCTCCTAGGAAGAAGAAGAATATATGTCACACATTAAAGGTACAGTTTGGAATGAGGTAGACTGAAAAATAAAAGAGGATGCTGCCGGGTGAGACAAGTGCATGAAGAATGGCAGATGAGTGGCCAGCAAACTAGAAAGTAAATATCTGTGAATATAAGCAGTGAAAAGTACTGTTCTTGTTGTACTAGTGAAGTACAGTTAGTTGACATGGGAACAGACTTGTGTGAGTTACAAATGATACTTTTCAAGGCTGCAGGCCCTGATATTGCAGCCATAGAACTAATTTATGCTACATACTTGCGTAAGCAGAGTAAAAGGAAGAGGTGATGGCAGTAGACAGGATGAGATGTAGTGCACTGTAAGACAGGTGGCAGATGATGAGACAGGTAACTGAAAGATACTGCCACTAAAGCTAGAAAGTGGGCGAGGAGATGCTGGTGACTCAAGTGTGGAGTAGGTTTCCATCTGCAGCAACAAGACAAGCTAGCAAGCACAAAGCAGGATCAGGGAGTAGAAAACACCAGAAGACAGATGTAATGGATAACCCAAGTGAAGTATGAAGTGCACAACTTCAGTGTAAGAAAGAAGGGAAAAGGATACTGAATAGTCAAATGGAGTTTTGTAAAAAAATGGTAATTTAAAATGTGTAGGCTGAATGGACAAATCACTGTACAGTATTTTTACATGGGAGCCAGGCAAAGTTCCCTACTCAAAGTATTAGCTATGGTCACATACCTCTAAATCAGGGGTGTCCAACAGATAGCCCAAGTGCCACAATTTGGCCCACTAAGGCATTTTATTTGGTACTCTGTATGTCTTATAATAAACTGTTTTGAATGGACAGATACATCTTAAACAAGGAAATGTGGCTCCCCAAGCCTTGTCAAGTATGGTAAATGGCCACTGAACTGTATGGTAAATGGCCAATGAGCCAAAGATATTGTTCACCTACATCTCTTGATTGAGGCAAAGATATTGTTCACCTACATCTCTTGATCACTGTATTCCATGTGCTCACATATATCTGCAGTCTTCTGTCAATCCAGAAACATCCCTTAGAAGCAATAAATCTCTGTTAGCATGCTTACATACTGATTACTAGTTGAGTAAACTTATTTTATTTTAATTTAATTTCCAACTGACATTCAAATGGGTTACAGTTAAAGGAGAAGAGAAGCCTATCTACTAGAAAGAGCTGCTGCCACAACTCTTAGTATTAAAATGTGAAGGGAAGACTTTTGGCAGCCTAATTTTCCAAATGAAAATTTTGTAGACTCCAGTTCAATGGTCAAGCAATCTGCTCTGGTGACATATCTCAACCTCTTAAGTTCAGTCAGCCAAAATAAATAATGTCATTATATAATTGCAATAACCGACTCCATGGTATAGTATATTAAGATTTACCCACAGTTGGCTTTATTTAAACCACACCAACCATGGTTAAATCTTAATATACCACACAAAAGTCATTAGTTATTTCTATATAAACTCACAATGGGAAATGTAAGCAGTCAGATTCAGTACCTATGTTATCTTTTAAGGTATTTCAAGAGATAGCAGATTATTTTTTTTTCCATTAAAAACAAGAGTAAGTATATAATGTAAATATGAAATAATAACAGGTACACCTGACATTTTCTAAAATGTGCTCCCAAGCAAATCAGGTATTTTGAGGAAGTGTTGAATATGAGTTGTTAGTCAGACGGCAGACAAATACACATAAATGTTTTACACCAGCCTAAGGCACTAGGGTAGAAACCATGGGTCTGCAGATAACAGAACTAGAAATTACTCTGGTCAGTCTCTAGCTGCTTGTCTAGTTTCTTGGCATATCAGAAATTCAATCAAAGAAAATGGAAGGATATAAAGATGAAGAAACAAGAATGGAAATAAAAAAATAACAATAAACTGAAACAAAACAGAAACAAAATATAATGAAAGAAGCATAAAGTAAATAAAACTGTATACCTGAAACTGATGTATGGTGAATTTAAAACACAACTAAGGTACTGTGATCTACAGAATCCTTTTAAAGGGCACTGCTCATATTTAAGCAGGCTGTGTGCATAGTGCAGAAAGAACAACCTGTTTGCAAATGTGCAGAAGTAAAAATTGAAATGATAATCCACAATATACTTTTTTACAGGCCATAGAGATAGGGATACCCAGAATAGAAAACAAGAAGACATATGTAAAGAATTATGTTATATGTTGCAATGTGGAGAAAGTAAATGGGGAGGGGAGTGAGGTGGAAAATAGCAGAAACATTGGCAGTTTAAATATGGAAGACATTATTAAAAACAGGTGACAGAAAAGTGATAAAAATGCAACATCAAGGAGCACAATTTCACTGGTATATTGTAATAGATTGATACTGAAGTCAGCACTGAAAAAATCTGCAGAATTCATGCATAAAGCTCAACCAAACCAGTCCAGATAAAATGTTAATTTGCATAGGTAGCTGAAAGTAAGCAAACTGTGATCTAGCTCTTGTGTTTTATCATAAAATGGAAAAGTTGCTGTGATTGCTTTTGTTCCACAACTAAGTTAATTGGTATAGTATGAACATGTGACAGGATGAGGCTGCCCACATACAAATGGCAGAACTCTGAGGAACACTAGACTGACTGTGTGACTTGTTTATGACAGAGTAAATAAAGGAATTTGGTTGTCTGAGATAATTATTCTAGATTCTATTTTAATGAGATGATAATTCCACATTGTTACAGGGAACGAAGCCAGGCCTTGTTAAGATGTTTCCAACGTTTCCTATTGTACAGACAATGAGAAATGACAATGACAGTTATGTACTCTTTAATAGTCAACAGTGCAGGGAATTTTGTGAATGGTGAGGTATTATACTTGGAAAAATGATTCCACTACAGCTAAAATCCAAAGAGTTAGAGTGTTGTTACATGTACAATATCACCCTCATACCAAGTATTGCCAGCAGTGAAAATATATATTAGGACAAACAACGGAAAAGTATGCTGAGTGCCTAAAGACATTCTGTACATCCTTCTTTTAAAACTGCACAAGCAAACCAGACATTCCACTATACTTTTAACAAAAAGCTATTTCCTGTCAGAAGAGGACACTGTAAAGACAAAGGAAAGTTGAATGGATAATCAGATACCAGAAGTAGTACCTAAGAACATTCCTTAAATGGAGGAGAAAACATTATGATAAAAGAAAACCAACAAAGGCACAAGCAAGACAGATTATTTTCAAAAATAAAATAAAGCAAAGAGGCAGTGTTTCCTTAATGTAAATTGGAGAGCCTCTCTCTGGAGGCACTGCTTCTTCTTCTTTTGGCTTTTCCTGGTTAGGGGTCACCACAGCAGATCACCTGTCTGCAAATGATTGGCAGTGGAGTTTTACTGTGTCAAGTTGCCAGCCCGGCGCTCAACCTTCCACAGAAGGCACACTCATGTCTAGGGCCAATTAAGAGTGTCCAATCCACCTACAGCATGTCTTTGGGATGTGGGAGGAAACTGGAGCACCTGGAGGAAAGCCATGCGACCACAGGGAAGACATGCAGACACCGCACAGAAAGCACCCCAGCCGAGGCTCGAACTGGAGAACCTCTTGCTGTGAGGCGGCAATGCTAACTGCTGCACCACCGCGGCTGCCTGACTTATAAAAATTCTAGTACAGCAGTGGTGACAGAAAAACAAACATGTTGTTGGGTCAGCATTTGATACTGTGTTCATAAGTGCCATTGTATGTTTGCTTTGTTGAAAGATACTACAGTTTGAAACTAACCCCGGCTATGAGTAAACCATGAGAAAGTATAATACAGTTAGGATTATTTATATATTATTCCATTTTAACAAAGTTGCAAAGTTGAATGCCTTTTATAGCTAAGTACTGTGACTTAATTCTTTGACTACAGAATTGTAGATGGAGTTTTTTTTGTATTTTACTCTGAAAAGGATATATGTTGTGCTGTCACTTTCCATAGACGTTGCATTGTGCAGGATGTATTTTATGTGTTGACTCTGTTGTTAAATTGGTAGTTGTGAAGCAAGAGCAGGAACTCATTGCTACTTTCAGTATGCGTGCTATTTGTCACAGCTATTTGACTGTAATGTCAGTGTATTATAGGAAGGAGAGTGGGTACTGACTCCAAACAAAATGAAGGATGCAGTGGGGTGGCCCCTCACTAAATGTTTTTTTCACGTTTTGTTTAAATCTATGTTGATGGATGATTAATAAGTTGAATGATAATCTCTCTTTCCCTGCTAGTGGATATGAGGTTTGTGTTATCATAGCAATAATACACATCCATAAATCCTCATATTTGAGCGACTGTGCTCATCTGTCTTTACACAATCTATTCAGAAATGATGCTGAAATGCATTTATCACTGAAAAATAAATTTGTTCCCTTGTAGCAAAATGTATTTTTCTATAGGTACAAGGGGTGTATACTTCTGCCATAGCATTATATGTGAGTGTGTGCAACTGTGTACATGTATACATGTATGTGTGTGTGGTAAATAATTGAATACCACAGTGATTACACACTAAGCAATCTAAAAAGCAGAATTGACCACAAAACCCACTGCAGACTCTTCTTTAGTGATAAAGTAGCATAGTTACATTATTTATCACCACAAATAAATTATTTCAGTCATTTTACATATCAGAGGATTTGTCTGAATGATGTACTACTTGTAAAAGTCTTCTCACATGTCATTCTCCAGAGAAGTAAAATATTTTTGTTCTTTTCCTGATAAATTATCTTTTTTTCCCTCTCTGTTTGAGACTCCTTTTTTTATTACTGTCAGCCAGTAAATAATCTCTACAAGTTGAACAAGGATAGTCAGAATTAAATTAAATTAATATATAGATTGTCTGAGTGGATTCTTCTAAGCTGGAACTCCAAACTTAAAATTAATAACTTTCTTGTAATTTTGTCATTGGCTAACCCCTTCCAAAATAAATGATTTGACACTGTCATGACTTGAAACCAACTATATTACAGTGTGCCATCAATCAGTAAGAATCTGCTTTATTGGCAAGTAAGACACAACAAACAATAACATACACCAAGCAACTGGGCAGCATGATAGATGGCTCACTTACTTAACAATTGCAGAAACTAGTCAGCATGTTAAACCACTAGCCGTGACCCTATAACAGTGTTCCACCACTCACTACCAAGTCTTAATTCTGACAGGTTGTGTAATACCACTCACCTGGGCCAAATACAAGCCAACTGGAATACAGTGGGAATGGGGGAAAAGCCTGCCCCTTAAACCACTACTGTTAATCACTACTACTTGTTCACCTCACCATATATCCAACATTAAAGGAAGGGAGGTTGGGCAACACAGACTGCTTTCCTTAGCTAACATTCCCCCCACTTAATTATTTAGTTGAAACTGATGCTTTCCCCTGAATATGAGTTAAAGTAGTGTATTACAGTGTACCAAGACTGTCTTATTTTCTGCACTTCATATACAGTGCTGCTGTTCTGATTTTATCTGCTCATGGCACTGGGACATGTTGCTTACAAGCATCATCAGTTCTGCTAAAATCTGGGCATCTGTATTCATCTCTTCATGTTTAAAGTGTCAGCGTTTAGAGAGATGTATTATTTCTGCAGAAGGATAGTGTATATGAATTTTTGGATATGTTTCTGCTCCTTGTGGGTTGCTGACTTCCCCTGAACAAAGAAATATTGTAACAGAATGTATTAGCAGTAATTTCTAACAGTAAAATAAATGTGTTCATAAATGCATATGTACAAGTTTTCATTTAGTGGTTATCAATAAATGTCACTGTTGGAATAAAACAATCCAGAGGTAAGAAGGGAATTTATGTTAACAGGTTTCAAATGCATGAAACAATCTGACATCTGTGTCTCAATGATTTGATAATTTGGTTCTGTCTGTACTATCTATTGCTTCTTCATGCTATGCAAAATGGAAATGCCGTGAGAAACTGATAATACAGATCAGTCAGCAGTTAATTCTTGCTTGCCATTTGGTTTGATAGCACTATGGTCAGTGAAACACATTATATGTAGGCTGAGATATGATGATGCAGAGAACCTGAAAATGTAAAGTACCTAAGTAACATCTATGCAAGGAGTTGAGGTGGAAGACATCAGGTGACTAGGAGCAGAGATGGGCTGCAGTGTCAGATGGAGCTTAAAGGAAGTAGTTCTTTTTAGAAACAAAAAAGCTTCCTGACATCTTAAATAATTTCTTTATAAAGATAAAAATTGAATGAAATTATGTGAAAAAAGCCTGCCTACTAGCAACAAAGTGGTTAATGACTGATATCAGTAGTCAATGAACTAATAAGAAAGCTGATTGTCTCTTGAAACTGAATCGGGTGATCGTTTACAGTATTCTTTAGGTCCAGTACGTATATTTAGCTAGATGTAAATAACTGCAGATAAGTTCTGATTTAGACTATTTAGAATGTACAATCATGTGTGATGCAAACAGAAAAATGAAATTAGTACCTGGAAATCTTTACAAGCATTGCTTTGGACAGACTTACCAGAAATAGCAGACTGCATTATACATAATGGGAATAAGAACCGATGGTGTTGCAGAATATGCTAATAAACCAGGTTGAACGGAGTTGAATTGTTAATTCTCAGCTGGACTTGGAAAGATTTCTAGGTTTAGGTTTGAATTATATGAATGCAAATTTAATGTTTAGGTGACAGTGAAAAATACATCTATATAAAATGTAACTAACTCAACTGGAAAATTAAGTCATCAGTGCTGGCTCAGGATAGGAAGTAAAGTGCTGGATTAATTTATTTCAGGCAGGAATGCCACCATTGGAAATGCTTAGTTTGGATATCTGTAGTACAGTAAAAATAATACTGAATGTGAATTTTCTGAGTTAAAGGAGCAGAAAGCATACATAGACACACACACACACACACACACACACACACACACACACACACACACACAGTAGCTTCTGTGGATTTAAAGATTAAAATATATATATATTTCTGTAAGAGTGAAAGCAGCAAAAGAAGAGAGATTACCCTGTAAATGCAGTAGGCATAGAAAATGAAAATTGCCCCAAGAAAATAAATATGAAATAACCTAGACCAGCAAAAGACAGGAATAAGTAAATACTTCTACATATGCTAACATCAGCAAAGATTGTGTTGTATAGACTGTTAGGTTAGAGACAGACAGCCTTCTGTGAAGATTTAGCTTCATTTTGTCGGAAGTTGTACGATGCACCAAAGTACGAAAGTACAACCTCAAGATTTCAGAAATGTCAACTGCCACTGTTGCGAATTCAAATAAGTGAATGCGCATTGGCATTCGCTCATTTGAATTTGGCATTCCAGGTACAAATGGCACTGTAGCGGGGATCGAGAAATGAACACTTTCCCTTACTGTAGTGCGATCTCAGAGTTTGTATATTAAAGTAGTGGGGATGTGGGGGGCTTGCCCCCCTGCATAACGATGTTTGGAGGCATTTGGAAATGTCTCCTCTAACATTCACTTTTGTGCCTATAGTTCGAAAATGGTCGAATCTGGTTTTCCAGATTACCATTTATGACATTTTGTTTCGGGGACATATTGAGTTTCGTGATTTACAGCTGCACAATAGTGTGATTGTATAACTGGCCTTCAACAAAATGAAGGCATACCTTCTGTGAAATTGAGCCTTGAAGGAAATCTGCCACCCCTTCCCCCACAGCACTTACCCATTTTCTGCTACCCCATTTCATAGAGCTTCTAGCAGAAAATGAGCTAAATTCATAAAAGTACTGCAGTGTGAACATAGACATGTACATGATGCAGTGCCTTTCTGCTGTTCAGCAGGCACCCTTACACAGTTCTGCATGGTCCTCCTACAAAAAGATATGCGGCACCGCAAAGGACTGGTTCCTTGGCCATGCTGAATGATAATGAGGCATTCCTGGGGGAGAGGCATAAGCTAATTAGCTGTATGCTGTCTTTGTCTCTCTCCCCAGAACCACCCCAGGAAAGCAGCTCCATGGCTGAGTGATTCAAGCAAACACCTGTACATATAGACTAGTACCTCGCCACCACATTGTATTGGAGAACTTCTCTAAAGCGAACTTCATGTTTCTCAAGTCAGAAGTAACAAACTTCATTACACCCATGCAGATGGGAAATAGAAGTTCAACTGCTGAATCCTACACTAAGGTGCTGTACGAGCACATTCACTCGTGTGTGGACCGAGCCATCCCAAATAGAACCAAGATGCTGTCCTTAAAAAAAGGAAGCCACTCTGGTGGTCTCCTGCCTTAAACAAGCTTTACAACAGAAGGAAGAAACTGTTGCAGAAAAGAGGAAGAACCTAGAATTCAAAAAACTCCCTCACCAGCCTCAGTAGAAAGCTGAGATGCCTCATAAAATCTTACAAAGCTAGTTACAAAAACAAAATTGCCAAAGATTCCAAAGACATCCACAAGGCATTCTATAGCTATGTCAAGAATCAAAATGGCAGTACTCAGATCTGCTCTGAGCTACAGCAGAATGGCACTAGATATACTAATCTCAAGGATATTGCCAATATCCTGGCAGATAGATTCAGTGCCAACTTCACTCCCCTCTCTCCCCCTAAAGAGCCCATCTCAATACCGAAAGAATGCCAAATTCCGGTAATCACAGCTACTCGGGTAAAAAACACACTCTCCAATGCCAAGAATACAGCATCCATGGGACCAGACGACATCCCGGGATGTGTACTGCATGAATTACAAAATGAACTGGCACCTCACCTATTTGTCATGTTTAATCATAGCCTGACCTCAAGCTTCATGACCACAGAGTGGTGCACAACTACAGTCATCCCACTCCACAAGGGGGGGATCAATTTTGGATCCTGGGAACTACAGTCCCATCAGTCTGACAAGCCTAATCTGCAAGGCCATGGAACTTATTATCATGGAACGTATAAACAAAGACATTGGCAACCTTCAAACACTGGCCCACACTCAGTTTGGGTTCGTGAAGGGCCGATACTGCTTCCTGAACCTGATTGACTTCTTCGAATCAGTCTCCAGAGCAGTGGACAAGGGTAAGGTGGTTCACACAGCCTACTTGGACCTCGCCAAGGCTTTTGACACTATCCTCCACTCTGGAATCATATATAAACTTACTAAGCTGGGCATTAATCCCTACATAACTCGATGGGTTGCTTACTGACAGAACATGCACTGTAAAAGTAGCCGACTCCAAATTCAGCTCCAGACAAGTGACAAGTGGTGTACTGCAGGGTTCTGTCCTGGGGCCACTTTTGTTTGGCATCTACTTCTCTGAAGTATAGGCCAACACTAAGGGACTCTGGCTTACAAAGTTTGCAGATGACTGCAAGCTGCGAGCCATTATTGAATCCCCAAATTATGTAGATATACTGCAAAAGGGCCTTAATGAAACAGATGCCTAGTGCTAGAGCCATGGGCTCAAGCTAAATGCTAAAAAATGTATAGTTGTCCCCTTTGGGAAAAACTACTTACCTGTGAACTGCCACATAGGTGGCAGTGCACTAAACACCAAAAGAGAATAAGAGACCTAGGGACACAGGTGGATAGTGGTCTCACCTTTGATAACCACATAGCTACAACAGTTAGAAAACCCTTCTACATGGCATACCTCATCACTAAGGGCTTTTCATCCAGAAAAAAGGAGGTCATTGTCCCTCTGTAATCATCCCTCATAAGAACTATTATAGAATGCAATGCCCCGTTTGGTATGTACCTCACAAGACATCTACAACAACTAGAAAGGCCACAGAAATACGTCACAAAAAAGAATGACAGGCCTAAAGCAGATGCTTTATGCTGACCATCTAAAGAAACTCCAGCTATACTCTGTCGCATATCACCTACTCAGAGGCAATCTCTGACTACCTACAAGGCCATGTCAAACCCAGAGTTGTTGGACATGCTTCACTTAAAGAAATCCCAATCCCTCTGAGCCACATGCTCCAGGGATTTTAACCTTGTCATCACGATGAATAGAACATGCTGGAGGGATAGGTTCCTGACCCAGAGACTGCCCATACTCTGGAATAGGCTGCCCGTACATGTCAGGCAGAGCGCCTCAATGGCCGTCTTCAAGAGGAACCTTGATGATTGGGTGGGAGATAGGAAATTCACCCCGGGGATCACATTAGTAGCCCTGCTAGACAGGGGTCCAGGAAAGTGAATATTTGTGGGAAGCAATAGGCAGGGAATCGTTATGGCTAGTCTTGTATAGGCCCTAGGGCTGATAGCCTAGTACCTACCTATGAACCTATGAGAACATGGCCAAAAGGCTGTGTTAAACCAAGGAGCACAAATGTGTGTGTGTGAGGGGGGCGGGGTGCTAGACACCAAGGCTAGTGCCATAACCGTGCCAGTGGTAGTATGGGGGCCGGTGAGGGGTGGGCAGAGCACTGTACCAGAGATAAAGTGAAGTGCTGTGACACACAATTTACATAAGGGTCATGGGGGTGGGGGAAACCACTGAAACACCAGAGATGACTCATTAAAGTGCCATAATGACATTCACATTGCAATGAGTATCAGAGGTGGATGCATTCACTATGTATTATGGGAGTTAGTGGTGGTAAACATGGGAAGGTAGGGACAGTTACAAGGACTTTGATATATGTGTGTGTGTGTGTGTGTGTGTGTGTGTGTGTGTGTGTGTGTGTGTGTGTGTGTGTATACGTGTTAATGTATGGGAGAGAGTCACTGGGAGGGGGGTGGATTTCACTGCTTACACAAGCAGCCATGATCTGCACATCAGGGTAGTAACTACAATTCAGTAAACATGTATATTAGTTAATAATGAGGTCTAACCTCATTGAGACTAGCATGATTCTGAATTGCAAATAGTGACAATGCAAGTAGGACCTTTCTAGAATAAGCCATATGGCTCGTGTCACAAACTTCATGAATTCCTAGGGATGTTTTTCAGCCACACCTCAGGCCAAATAATGATCAAAAACTCAAGTTAATATGGTTAAATGTTATACAATTCTGTTTTTATTAAAAAACAAACAAACCAAGTTTGGTGAAACAAATAATCATTACAAAACATGCATGTTTATGTAGTTACATACAATTTTCATATTAATAAAAAATAAACCATATTAAATAAGTGTCAATAATTAAAGGAACATTATGTCATGTCATGACAGGCTACAATTAGTTAATGATCAAACTTTTATCAAAAAAACAGTAGCCATAAGGTCAGATGGTAATAAAACAGAAGATTACTTTGATTCTTAGGGGAAAATTAGAGACAGAAACCAGTTTCTGCAGTGGTAATAGGCTATAGAATCCCACCTCAATGTTTTAGGAATCATTACTATACATTTCCTTAGCTCCAATTACTGAAATGGTAATACACATGATAAATTCATTTCAGGTAGTACACTGGGGCCACTTAAAAAACAGTGCTGAAACTGCGATGACCAAGGCAGATTGTAAAGTTAATTACATACCACTGACACATCCCATTCAGTGTGTGAACACTGCTCCAGTGATTCCAGTTTACATTTATTTATACAGTACCCAGGTTAGATAGATGAGATGTTGGCATCATAATTGTCCCATGAAATATTAGCTATATTGCATATCCGGATGATGAATGCATTCAAATTACTGAAATCAGGAAGGAAGTAGACACACTGTTAAGGAAGGTGAAAATATAAAGTGCAAAAGTTCTGGCATTCTGCTCAGCTCAGCAATCCAAAAAAAAAAAAAAAAAAAAAAAAATAGGTCGTCTAGCCCTATCAACTCTTGACAGATTTTATTTTTCTGGACTCAAAGGTTTCTACAGATGTTGACTGCAACTGTGACATAAAAATACACTTGCTTCTCAGGAAAAAATCTGTAGCAAATCTGGATAACATATGGATAAACAAATACATTAGACTGTCATTTAAGGCCTTTTAGTCAAAGTTGTGTTTTTTTTTTCCAATAACATCAGATGACTGTAAGCACAAATTTCAACTGTCCAGATTTTTGCCAAATGTTCAGATTTTTGCCTCATATTTTTGGTCTGCTTCTCATAAAATCTGTGGTTTTCTGTCAAATCATTGAGGAATGAAGTCAACATATACCATTGGGAAAATGCATGCTAGTACAAAACCTGTTATTCTAGCAATTTTATAAGTTTATCAACTCAGTATTTAAAAATTGTCCTTATTTTTGGGCCTTTGTCCTCCCAGTCTTTTGTTGCTTTGGCCAGAATTATTGTGCTAAGAAGTTGAGAGGTATGGCTGTGATAGCTGGATTGTATGTGAGGCTATGCACTAGGAATTTAGTGCTTTTGAACTGTGTTTTTCAGAAAACTTTTGTGAATTTAAAGGCTGCAAGAAGATAAACATCAGTCAGTACTTATGGAAACAAACGCAGACTGTTCACCAGAAGGTCTCATAGTAAAAGTAAAATGATATACAGACCAAATACAACTAAGCTTCTGGGATTAATACACTTCAACCATTAACAAGTCACAAGTAATAAATAATATATACATACTAGCATGTAACGTACATGCATGCATATATGTGGTACTATAGAGAACAGTTTTTAGAAACCAAAATGTGCAAATGGGATGAGGAAACGTTGTGTTTAGCATATGATTTAACTAGTGTTTATTTGTAAACTGGATAATTTAGTAGGGAATGGTCTGTTGACATGTGAAGAAATCTTGTAAGTGGTCAGTGGATGATAATTTGTCAGTTCTTTTCTTATGACGTCCATAGGGGACATTAAGGAGAATTATGTCAACAATACTTGGCCTGCCAGCAGCTTTTGATATTCTTCTCTTCCTTGGCATCAAATTCAAATGCTGTCTCACTTGGTTTTGTGCAAGCACCTCAGACACTTTGAGGCTGACTGTGACTTTTCCTACACATTTTAAATTTTGCTCATTCTAAATTAAACCCTTTAAGCCTACATTGTGTAAAATCTGTTCTCAGATAGTATGCACTCCTTTGGACATCATATTTATTTATTTCTCTTTGTGTAATGCACTGTGCCCTCTCTGTTGGTTTGAAAATATCTGTTTAAACTGGGACTTTACTTACCTTGCAGATGTCCATCTGTATACAGCTTAAAATAATATACCACATAGAATAGGTAAAATGTAAAGAGGCAGTGTTTGTCTTTTATTTGTATTTTATAATCTCATATTTCTTGTTATGCTGATATTGATATTGATTTAGAGTATAATTTTTGCAGATAGCATGGTTCACAGATAGGAGGGTGGCCTAATGGTTAAGGTGTTTGCCTTACAAATGCAAGGTGCAGGGTTTGAATCTCACAAGAGATAATTGGCTAGGCTTAAAATGGCTCGCAAGGGCAGTTAGCTTAGTACTAATCTATGAACCTATATATATAATCATGTCTTATTTAATTGGCAAGTAATGGTTTTGCCTCAAAACATCTAAAGCCTTGTGAGGTTGCTTATTCAAAGAACAACACACTCCTAAGGTTGCAAACCAGACAAACAAAATACAATTATTCAATGGTGGTAAGTGCTTTGTACCCCTAAGCATGGGGAGAAGCCCCTACATCATGAAACTACTAACTAGAGAAAGAAACAGTGAAAACTCAAATGAGGGAAAAAGTGAAGAAAACAAAACATGCATTTCTCACCGTTCTCTGAGTCTAACCACTGGGACAGGCAACAATGTTCTTTTAGGTTTGACATTCTGAGTATCAATAACCCATCTAGTGTCAACCAGTAAGGTTCCCCTTGTTCCCATCTGTTGTTCCTTGATCATTTCATAAGTCTTGCTATGACGATACTAATATTACCATACAACAGTTTTGTAATAGAAATCTATATAGTGCACGTTTGTTTCCATCTCTCATCATTTGTGCAGGATGCAGCACAGTCTGTATGATGCACTTTATAACTACAAATGCACATGGAGCAAATAACATAATTTAAAATCTATAGGATCTCCTTTGTTGAAAATGATTGACTGGGCTTTATTTCCTTTTTGAAATCAATGACCCGTATGGAATATAAACAACGATCTCAGACAGTACGTGCCGTGCCATTCCTATAAAAATCAGAAGAGATGTCATCTTATTATGCTTTACCTTTTTAATTTGATTTTGCTTTCTAATGTTGAAGGGGATGTGTAATTAACGTGAGCTTTGCTTGGTTGCATCCCAGACAGTGACCTTCCTCAAATGACTTTTATTTTCAGGGTTAGAGTAATAGCTAAGGTGTTTACCTCACAGGCAGAAGATACTGGGTTTGATTCTCACCTTTCAGGGAAATTGGTTAGGCTTACAATATTACCCACAAGGGCAGCTATCGTAGTACTTAACTGTGAAACTTAAGAAAAACAGAAGCGCAGATACTGATATCAGATAAGGGTAACCTGTCTTGCCATGTCTTTCCTTTCCGTACATTCTGAGAAGATGTGTATTATTTTAATTAACAGCTCACTTATTACTGCGGTGGTGGTGCTGCGGTAGCATTGTCACCTCACAGTAAGACGTCCTGTTCGATTCTCAGCTAAAGCATCTTCTGTGTGGAGACATGCGTGAATGGGCGTACCTTCGTTGAAGGTTGTGCATCAAGTCAAGGCTGGCAATACGGCACATAAAAATATACTGCCAATCATTAGCAGACCGGAGTTCCACTGTGGCAACCCCTAACTGGGAAAAGCCGGAAGACACATCAACAGCTCACTTATTTTCAATAAGAATTGCTGCACACATCTCCTAGACGTTCTTGAATTCATTCAGTTTTTGACTCTATAACATCTTCATGAATTTTTTTTTCAGCTATTACCATTTCTGTGAAAAACAGAATGCTTCCAGCTCTCCGTCTCCTGAGCTATTCACCATATATTGCTTCTTCTTATACCATCAAATCATATCTTTTTTTCATACATCTCTTTTTATGACATATGATAATTTTGCAGATTATATATGGATTCCATCTATGCACCCTTTATGTTTCTACAATATCGCCTTTAATTCTTTCTTTAAGACAACACACCTTAATGTTATCTAATCTGCTTTTGTGTGACTTTCTGTGAGAAACAACCACCATTTTCATCCCTATTCTATGAACCGCTTCTGCCTTTTTTATATCCTTGTGAAAAAAAGCTGCAAGAGCTGGATTCCAAGCAAGCAGAAATGCCCAACAAGAGTATGTGTTATTGGGAAAAAAAATCATTCCCAGGGATGTTGTGAGGCCTAATGCTTTAGGCATGAAATGTTTCCTCTGACTCATTTTTAAAACTTGTGTTAGCATATGTAATATTTTGGTAATTATTTGAAATACTGGGACCTGCTAGAGCAAGTCCCAAAATATGGAGATGGAATGAGTATATGAAATGTCTTATGTATACTTAGTCCAAGATGCCACTTTTGGAATATTCCCTTTTCTCTGAGGTATGGCTATCTCAGAGTTGTATAAAGTAATTTTAAGGGGAAGAGCAATTTTCAAGATTCACTCTTCTCTGGGTTTTTGATCTTTTTTTTTTGGGGGGGGGGTGTTCTGCAGGCAGTATTTCGAGTGCTGACGTTTCAAGAATGAGGCAGTTACTCTATAGCCAAAATATAATAAGTCCGTCAATATCACTGCTGCATTATTCCTTATGTAAGAGATCTGCCAAGAATAGCTCAACTTCCTGCCAGTATACCCAAGCCTGTAGAATTTACAGGAGCTGTATGCCACATGTATACTCCCCACGCAAGGCGTAGGGCATAAAGGTGATGTACAGATGCATACACTTCAGAACTTCTTTGCCGCCAGTCTGAGTGCCTTTCTCCTATGCCAAGTTACCAAGTTGTTTTTCAGATAAGTGCCCTACCAGGGTTTTTTTCCTTATATTTTTCATTTATTTTTAGTGTTGCTGGTTTCATGTCATGGAGAAAGGGAAATGTAAGTGTGGGAGGCAGATTCCCCATAAAGATCATCATGACTAGTCTCCCTTCTGTCTGGGTGCATCCCACAACCATAAGCAGTGTTCTGTCTGCCAAGCGTTTGTCCCCAAGATCCTATAGGATTGCCTCTCCTCCTTATCTCTTTACCTTGAAAACCAACGTATTAAGCTGTTAGCTCAGGGTGGTTTGTCAAAGTCTTCCCATCCTGACTGTCAGCCATCAGAAAAGAAAAAGACCAAAAAATTTAGGTCTGGTACAGCTGCTGCCCAGCCTTCCCTGGACGTCTCTCTCGAGGCTGTCGAATGCCTGAAAGATCGTCCACTCATTGCTTTGGATTCCTCTGCCTCAACCCCATCAGAGGCTGGCATGGATCCAACTTCTTGCACATCCTCAAAGATTTAACAAATGTTTACTCCAGACATTGAGGGGGAACCTTGGCTGGTTATATCCAAGAGACTGAGGTTCCCTATTAGAAGACCAAAGACGCATTCTTTCGAATGTGTCTTGGTCGAACTCAAAAGCCTGAAACGGCAAAATATTGAAGCGGCTTTTAGGCATATTTTTTCCCTGGGAAAGAATTTGCTTGGCCGCTTCATTACTTTGCCGTTTTTGGCACAGTAAAGCTGTCTCGGAGTTGGTATATTTAAGTAGGGGGGGTGGGTGAAGCCCCCCACTTAATGTAATGTTTATAGTGTTTTATTTTATTTTTTTTGTTGGAACAGCGATTTTTATTCCGTAGGAAAAAAATTGCTGTTCTGACAGTTCAAAATTGTAAGCTTTCGCTTACATAGGGTCGATTAATCACCGTTTGCTTTTTTAAGCATTCGGTGATCTAATATAGACCCGAGACTAAGGGGGTTCCACAGATCTTGGCAAGGGAAGAGATCCCTACTATGCTTATTGACTGTCATCAAGGGTCAGACCTTCCCAGGGTTTTTTGTGTGGATGTCCATCAGAAAAAGAAACAGAGACCAAGCATATTTCTCCTCAAGGGGTCTCTGTGCAAGCCCCTTCCTGGTCTTCCATTGCTCTTAAAAGACCTAGGGAGCTGGATTTCTCTGACAAGGAGTCATTATCCTACTTTTCTCAGATTCCTTCCCCCTTGGACAATGGTGTAAGAAGAAGAAGAAGAAGCAGAATATTCTGTTTAGTCTAGATTTCCCTTTATAGGAACTCTCCTTTGGGGACACTGTTTCCTGTATGATGGAATTCTTCAAGTAGGATTGCTCTCAGGTTTCTTATATCAAGAAGAGGTATTATGAGCTCCTCAAGATGAAGTCTTCAAAGCCTTCTGTAGTTTCTCCAGTTCTGGCTGCCCTCCTGGATACCTTCTCAGCCCCCAGCTCCTAAGAAACCTGACAGATAAAAATCTTTTTGGTGCTGCATCTGCTGAATGTTTTAAATCTCTGCAGGATAAGGGAAAAGTCTTGCAGGAGTTGAAACATAATTTTGTTTCTCTGATTCCAAAGTTTCAAAGGAATTACACTTCCATATCTGCTTTTGTTTGTATAAAGTCTTCACTTCTGCCCAGGGGTAAAATGGGTGCTAGACTCGGCCAGGCTCCCTCATCCTTTCGTCTTTCCCTCTCCCTTCCAAATTGGTTAAGGATCACAAGCCTGAAACTATTATGTTCTGTCCATTATAAGCCAGGGGTATTTCATGGCTTAGAAATCCTTTCCTCCCTTTCTGGGCATCCCTCAACCTCCTCAAGAAGAGCTTCCTCTCTTTCCAGAAGTTCCTCTCTTTCCAGAAGTTCTTCTTTCTCTATTGACTCAGGGCACTAGTCACACTGTGCCCCCTGTCCAAGAAGGGAGGGGTTTTTATTCCAGAATGTTTCTGGTTCCCAGGAAAGAGTCACACTGTGCCCCCTGTCCAAGAAGGGAGGGGGGTTTATTCCAGAATGTTTTTGGTTCCCAGGAAAGAGTACACCTAGAGACAAATTCTGGACCTTTCTCAGATCAACACCTTTCTCAAGGTCTCCTCCTTTTGGATGTCTCTTTACTTCTTATTTCCTCCTCTTCCCCAGGCCTTTCTGGTCTCTCTGGATCTCAAGGACGCCTACCTTCATATCTTCATCCATCCCCTTTCGGGAAATGTTTGCATTTCCCTGTTTCCTCCTAGCATTTTCAATTCTCTGCTTTGCCGTTTAGCCTCTCTACTGCTGCAAGGGTTTTCACCAAATGCCTTGCTCTTGTCATTGCATTTTGCAAGATGAATGGGGTTCATACCTTATTTTACCTGGATGATTTGCTAAGTCAAACTTTGTCCCCACAAGGCTCTGCTTCAAGATCATCAGTTTACTGTTTTTCTGCTGCAGAGTCTAGAGTTCACCATAAACTTTCACAAACCAGTCTTGACTCCTTCACAGGATCATGTTTTTCTTGGTTGCACAATCCAGACCATCCCTATGTTGGTATTTTTGCCTGCCCCAAGTCCTGTCTCTTATTGCCTTTTTCCAATCTCTTCTTCCTCTGGATTCTGTCATGCCCAGGGACTTTGTCAGACTCCTCGGGTTTATGGCTTTCACCATTCACATGTTGCCTCTGGCTAGGCTTCATATAAGAAAGCTTCAGTGGTTACCTCAAGTCATTGTAGCTCCAACATTGCCACCCCCTGGACTTCCTAGTTCCCCTTCTCCCTTGTTTCAGCCTCAAGCTTCAGTGGTGGATTAATCAACTTTCTCTCAATTTTGGGGCTTCCTTTCAGATCTCCAGTCCCAACTCAAGAGCTCTTTGCAGACGCCTCAGTCAAGACTTTGGGAGCTACCTTTGGCAATCTCAAGGTTCAAGGCCTCTGGCCTTTTCATCAGAGGCTGGACCACATCAACATAAAAGAGATGAGGGCTCTGCTTCCAGCTCTTCAGGCTTTCCATACCCTCTTTTATCCTGGACCCCTCAGTTTTCACAGACAATATCACAGTGATGTAATATGTCAACAAGCAAGGGGGTACAAGATCCTACCTTCTTTTCAGACTAGCTCATCATGTCTGAGATCTAGCTGTCCAGTATCAAGTGACTCTTCAGGCTGTCTGCATTCCCTCAGAACACAATCTAATGGCAGACTCTTTGAGCAGGTCCAGCACACAAGTTCACGAATGGATACGTCACAGAGATGTGTTCCTGGGGAAGCACTTTACTATCTTGAAATACTGAAATCACGAATTTCAGTATCTCGAGGCGAAAATGCTGAAAGTTGAGCAAAGCTGCACTTGATCGTATTTGAAGTGGCGAATTTGCGGTTGAGGTGACGCAGTACATGGAATTTGCTGTGTTTGTAAGGTGCGGTGTGCTGTGAGATATGGTTTGCCTGTCATTGTGTGGATATATGTGGAGATTTAGGTAAGTGCTGTATTTTTAAGGGTTTTGGGTAGGGATTTGAGTGTATGTGAGTGTGTTGGGAAGTTTTAGGTGTAGGTTAGGGTAGGTATGTAAGAGTGCAAGTGTGCAAGTGTTGAGAGTCGTGGTGTTTGTACGTATGTGGTATGTGTTTGTGCAAGGGGAATATAGAGTATGTAGTGTTGGGTTTAGTGTCTTTATCTTTTTAGTGTGACCTCGGAGTTAGTATATACAAGTAGTGGGTGTGTGAGGGGATACATGGGTCTTGCCCCCCTGCTTATCTGTAGGGTAGGTGTGTTGTGTTTGTGTGTGTTTTGTTGGTTTGCTGTAATGTGGGAAGGAAGGTATATGTATGTTTGTTTGTGAGGTGGAGGGTGTATTTAAAAGTCGCGATTTTGAATTTCACGCTTTTGGGATTTCAATATTGCGGATGTTCGGTTTTATAGTCTCGAGATACTGAAAATCGAGATTTTAGTATTTCGAAAGTATAATGTGAATCCATTCCTGGACATTGCCCATCGGTGGGGTATTCCTCAGGTAAATCTTTTTGATTCCCTTTTGAATAGGCAACATCCTCTATTCTGTTCAAGAGTCTCATGTCCTCTGGCTTGGAGAGTGGATACCCTGACTTTTCCCCATGGATAGGGAAGTTTCTGTATGCCCCTACTTCCTGCTTCAAAGAGTCTTGCACAAGATCAGGCAGGCCTTTCCCAGAATCTTGTTGGTGATTCCCTTTTGGTGCAGACAGCATTTGTTCCCCATTCATTTTCACTTGACCTGGGGCAGTCACCACAGGTTACCTCATTTGGGTGGCCCTTCTCATACAAGACAAGGGGTCTCTTATTTATTCTGACTTGGACACTGTTCAACTGACACTGTGGGTAATAGCATTTTGATACCTTTTATGCAGGTTTATTTCTGAGGATGTGCTTTGGGGCCTGCAGGAGGCCAGAAAGCCCAGTGCCAGGAAATCATATTTGTCCAAATGGAAAAGATTTTCTGCTTGGTGCATCTCTCAACATAAGGAACCTCTGCCTATGGAGATTCTTCTAGTTCTGTCTTATTTGTGTGATCTGCTCCATGCTGGGTTGGCATATTCTTCGATTAAAGCTCACCTATAAGCAATTTCTGCTTTTCTGCCATTGAATCCTCATCTGGTCTCTAAATTTGAGGCCAAACCATTTCTTAAAGGCATCCTTCATATCAGGCCTCCCAAGAAGCTTATCCTGCTTTCCTGGGACCTCACTTTTGTTCTTGAAGAATTGATTCTGGCTCTTTTTAAGCTTGCTGAAAACATTGTACTTGGAAGACTGTTCTTCTTTTGGCTCTCACTTCAGCCATCAGGGTTTCTGGATGTCAGGTTCTCATGGCTGTTTCTTTTTTCTTAGTTTTCCACATGGACAGGGTGTCTCTTTATACTAATCCTTCTTTTATGTCCAATGAAATCAATGAGTTATCCCTCAAACAGTATATTCATTTGCCTTCCTTTTTTCCTTTTCCACAGCCTGCCAGTAAGAAGGTTCTTCACACCTTGGAATTGCAAAGACAGCTCAAATACTATTTGGATAAAAATGAACTTACTTGCAAATCTGAACAGCGTTTTCCTTCCTTTCATCCCGTATCTTTGGGTTTAGCTGTTTCTAAGCAGACCATTTCTTCCTGGATTTCCAAAGCCTTCCTTTTTGTTATTCTTTTCATGGTAAATGACTTACCTCTTCAGTAAAGGCTCACTCTACCATGACTTACCTCTTCAGTAAAGGCTCACTCTACCATGACTTACCTCTTCAGTAAAGGCTCACTCTACCATGACTTACCTCTTCAGTAAAGGCTCACTCTACCATGACTTACCTCTTCAGTAAAGGCTCACTCTACCATGACTTACCTCTTCAGTAAAGGCTCACTCTACCATGACTTACCTCTTCAGTAAAGGCTCACTCTACCAGAGCTGTTGCTTTCTCTGGTGCTTTTTCAAGGGGCTGGATATGAATTCCATCCTTGAGGCTATTACTTGGTCTTCAGTCCATACCTTCACTAAGCATTATAAGTTGGTTGTTATTTCCAAGGCTAGAACTGGCTTCACCATGGGCATTCTGCATGGGTTTTCTAGAGGGTTCTTGAGTGCCATCCTTCTCCTAGGTTTATTCTTCTTGTGCTTTTCTACTCTGCCTTATATAAGGAAAACTGCAACAGTGATATACAAGGACAGTAGATGTCCTTCTCTTCACTGTCGCAGTGTTCACCCTCCCTCTTGCCCCCTTTGCTCTAGCCTGTTCTCCTTGCCTTTCTGCAAATAGTTTCTTCTCTCCTTTCTCCTTCTATATGCACATGTTCCTCCTCTTCCTCAGGGACATTGTGTTCCTCCTGGGACTTTTTAAATTTGAAGTGTGTGCGTCCATATCTTACCTTTGTACCCTACACCTTACACAGAGAGCATACGCGTGACATACATTACCTGTAAATTCTAAAGACTTTAATATACTGGCCAGACATCGGGCTATCCTTGGCAGGAGATCCTTTATGTAAGGAATACTACAGCAGTGGAAAAGAATATCTACTGTTATGGTAAGATTTTGCACAAGTGTACTTTATGCAGGTATTTAATATCCACACACATACGCGCGCACACACACACACACACACACACACACACACATGATATCAAATTCCTAAATGTACCACTAAAATTTAAATCTAAAGTAGAAAATGAGAAACAGAGTATACTTAACATGTGCAGCTTCTCCCATACCCTCCAACATGGAAACTTTGCCCCAACTCTCCCATATTTATGCAAACTTAATATTTACAAAACAGTAACCATCGTGAATTTTACAGTACACTACTATAGCCAACATAACCCAAATTATCTATAGCAGCAAATTATTAACTCTACTTTTGATTTAAAAATTAAACAGACAACATGTGAAATCAGTGAATCACATAATGACTGTGCATGCGTATCTGTGTGAGATAGTGTGTGTGTGTGTGTGTGTGTGTGTGTGTGTGTGTGTGTGTGTGTGTGTGTGTGTGTGTGTGTATTGTTCTATATCATTTTGTCAAAAGTATGTTTGACTGAAAGAAAAAAGTAGGCACAAATAACTAAAAGTACATGTGACTGGAAAGCCATTTCATCAGAAATATTCTACAACACATATATATCATAAAAACCTTTTTTGCAGGGTACCAACCCAATTGTACCCCTAAGTGAGGGGGGAGCTCTGCCCCCCCTTATTATATATTCTAATTCCATGGCCACACCACCCATGGATAAAAGAGAAATCACCAGACACAGTGAGGGAACAACATGACAGTGGGCATTGCCATTCTACACAAAATCTTCTATGTTGCATCCCTAACAACTCCCATGATCAAAAACACCATAAGTACCATATTGCAGGGGTGTGTGTATGTGTGTGTGTTTGTACATGTATGCATGTATATGTGTTTGTGATTCATTTGTTACCTTGAAAGTTTGGAATTTCAAACATTAAAGTTTACATGCCCAAAAATGCTGGGCTGTGTTTCTGGGAGATTGCGGTACAGTGGGGAGTGTGAGTTTGCCCATTCTTTGCTTTTGTTTGATGTCACAGCTGATGTATAGAACTAGCAGAGAGTCTGGTTTCATTTAATTGAGGTTCGCTCTGTTGAGGTTGGGGCTTTGTAGTTAGGGGATCTGAGTATTTGAGGAAAGAACACGTGTCCATTATATAGGTTTGCATATGCACAATAATGTCTAAATCTATGTATAGCTATGTATGTGTGTGTGTGTGTGTGTGTGTGTATATGTAAATTATATATGTCTATATATAACTGCGTGTGCATACACAGACATATATATATATATATATATGTGTGTGTGTGTGTATATGTATGTATATATATATATACACACACACACACACACACACACACACACACACACACACACACAAAAGCATATATATGCAGGGACGCAAACACAAAATTCTCAGTCACTGTATATTCATTTAGTTGACACATTGCATTTTTGCACCAGTTTCAGATGAGTTTTCTTTGCTTCAACTTGCTGCTATGATAAACAGTCAAACAACTCCAAAAAAATAGAATTCTTTGAAAACGTATCAGTGAAAGCATTTCATAGTTATGTTAATATTTTGGATTTTACTTAAATATGTTGCCATCTGTTTATCTAAAATGTCTACATTAAATAGAAAACAATGCTGCTATTGTCTTTACATCACTCTTGAATATACCATCAAAGCCCTTATCTGCAGATACATTTACTAAATGATGTACAATTGAACATGGTGCACAGAATTAAGAGCATAGACACAGGTGGCCTCTAAATGATGTGATTATGTAAATGACAAAACTGAGAGCAACTATTATGAAGTATATGTGTCACCAGCACAAGCGAGAATTTAGTTTGTAGCAAGATCTACTGTACTTGCAAAATCTGCAGAGCTGCGGTCACAAAAAATAACATGCACTTCTTGTCTTTAATCATAACCCTCAGGGAGTGAATCTGTGTTGTCCACACTGTTCTTTTATTTCCAAAGAGATAATTATGGTGCAGCCCTTAAACACAGTAATGTCCTAGCGTGAACTAATTTGTTTGATATTAAGGGGATGTTTTCCAACCTGGCAATAAAAGAAGAGACTTATTTTTGTACAGAAAACAGTCACATCACTATCTAGAAAGCACTTAGTAACATGAAAACACCCAAGATTTTAGAAAACTGAAAAATCCATACTATTTACGTAAATACTATCTAAAAACAAAAACATGCCTTTTCCTAAGACTAACTTTGAAAATGTTTTCTCAAAGAAAAATTGGAAACCTTGTAAATAAAGGTTATGTACTACCTAATAGGATGGGAAGTAGCATCCATTTACTTGATGCATCTTGCCAGTGACTCCTCCTTGTATGCATGTGGCTGACCACCATATATTAACTGTGGACGGCTGGTAGGTATAGTAAGGCGTATTAAGTAAATAATAACGCAGAATCAAATTATCTCCAGTATCTATTACCAGAAGGTTTCAAAGGTTTGGTGCAGCAATGGAAGGGAACCGGATTCAGATGGCAGACTACATAGGGGGGTGGTGTAAGTGTAGGGCTTCTCAGACACTGTTTGTCCAGAACCACAGACCCATTATAATGTGTGTATTTCTCCCCAATAAACATCTTTATTCAGTTATCGCATATAACATAGGCAATCTTACATTTATATAAATGAAAAACAAACATGACACCACTTTAGTTGCAAACATTTATACATCACTTATAATCTCTCCAGTCATTGTCAGTTAAGCACCATATGGCTCATTCAAATCCTGCCTCTTAAACCTTATTCCTTCTCTGCATATTTTGTTCCCACAGTTCCCATTTTTTCCTATGAAGTTTGTTCCTTCCCTTTTCTAAAGATACCAGTTCCAGTTTTATCTCTGTTCCTATATTTACCACTTCTAGTAAAGTTGGTCTAGACTTTGATTTCCATATTCTAGTAATTGCTTTTTTGCCAGCCGCCATAATTAGACTCAGCAAGGCTTTACTATGTCTAGACAATTAATATTCTGTAGCATAACTGAAAAAAATCATCTCCCCAGTCAGTCCAATCTGCTCGCCATGCATCTCCGACAGAGCGTCTGCAGGGAATCACTAAAGTCTGCCAGCTCATTATACTCTTAAAAAATATGTTCCCAGCTAACTCTTTCTTGCTCTTCACACCTCCAACATTTGCTATCTACCTGAGGAAAAATTCTTTGGAGTCTACTTGGGGTATAAATATACCTATGTCGTCACTTCCCGACAAATATCCTAAATCTTCTAGATTGTTTTGCATATTTGGGAGATGCACATATCTCCCCCATTGTCACTTTGTGAATTGCTTATCCAGTCTCTCTTACCAATCATTTCTAAGCTCCTCTGATTAATTCTTATAGTTATCATACAATATTTTATGTACTGTACTAATTATTCCTTTTTTAACTGTTGCTTCTGTTCTATAAAATTATCTAAGGCCAGCTTCGAAAGAAAAATTGCACAAGACGCTAAAGATAATCACAAGGCCTTCTTTAGTTATGTCAGGGACCTGGGTGGCAACTCCCAGATATGCTCAGAGTTAGTGCAAAATGGCAAAAAATACACTGAACCCACAGACATTGCCAACATCCTGGCAGACAAGTTCAGTGCAAACTCCCCCCCCCTCCCCCCCCAAAAGAGTAAATGTCTATCCCAACAGAGTGTAGCCTCCCTGACATCACAGATGCACAGGTGAGAGCTGCCCTCTCCAAAGAAAAAAAAACACAGCATCAATGGGACCGGACGGTGTCCCGGGCTGCATCTTACATGAGCTCCAGGAAGAACTGAACCCTCACATAAAGTCACTGTTCAATCTCAGCCTTACTACAGGATATGTACCCAAGGAATGGCATACAGCAACAGTGGTCCCACTCCACAAAGGTGGTGCCACAACGGACCCCGGAAACTATCGCCCTATAAGCCTGACTAGCCTGGTCTGCAAAGCTATGGAGCGTATCATCATGGAACTCATAAACAAAGATATTGGGAATCTCCAAACACTGGATCCTACCCAATTCGGCTTTGTTAAGGGCAGATCTTGCCTCTTGAACCTGATTGACTTCTTTGAAATAGTCACCAAGGCCATAGATGAAGAGAAGGTAGTCCACACAGCCTACCTCGACCTCGCAAAAGCCTTCGACACAATACCCCACTCGGGCATCATAAATAAGCTCACCAGCTTAAATATCAACCCCTATGTCACAAGATGGGTTGCAAACTGGCTCAGGGATAGAATCCACAAGGTCAGAATTGCAGTTGCCATGTCAGACTCTAAACCAGTTACAAGTGGCGTCCCACAAGGCTCAGTCCTGGGACCTCTCTTGTTTGGTATATATCTCTGATGTACAGGCTAACAAGGGAGGACTATGGCTGACCAAGTTTGCAGATGACTGCAAACTGGGTGCCATAATAGACTCACCGACTGACACAAGCATCCTCCAAAAAGGTCTCACAGAGACGGATAACTGGTGCCAGAGCCATGGCCTAAAGCTAAATGCCAAAAAGTGCATAGTCATCCCCTTTGGGGAAAACAAAGTGCCCACAAATTACCACATAGGTGGTAATCCATTAAGTACGAAAGAAGTAATTAGGGATTTGGGGACCCAAGCAGATAGCAATCTCTCCTTTGACAATCACATTGCCAAAGTGGTTAGAAAGACCTTCTATATAGCCCACCTTATCACAAAAGGGTTCACATCTAGATCAAGAGAGGTCATTGTGCCCCTCTACTCATCACTCATCAGGCCCATAATTGAATATAATGCCCCATTTGGGATGTACCTTATCCGACACCTGCAGCAACTGGAAAGACCCCAAAAGTACCTCACCAAGAGGATCAAGGGACTCAAACAGATGCCCTACACAGGCTAAAGATACTCCAGCTCTACTCAGTTGCTTACCGCCTACTCAGAGGCAATCTGTGCCTGACGTATAAAGCCATGTCCAAACCAGAATTAACGGACATGCTCCACCTCAGGAAATCCAAATCCCTTAGAGCTATGCACTCTAGGGACCTAAACCTCAGCACAGAAATAAATAGGACATGCTGGAGAGACAGATTCATATCCCAGAGGCTCCCCTCACTCTGGAACAAAATCCCAATCCATGTTAGGCAGAGCTCCTCAATGACCCTCTTCAAGAGAAATCTTGACGAGTGGATGGGAGATCGTAGGTTTACCCCTGGGATCTCTTCTGTGTCCCTACTAGACAGAGGCACAGTAAACTAACCTTAAAAGGGTATCTTCTGTGACCTACTATACAGAGGCACAGTCAACTAATCTAAAAGGGTGGCGAAAGCCAAACACACTCTGGCTAAGCTTATAAATGCCCTAGGGCAGATAGCCTAGTATCAACCTATGAACCTATGAACATTCTATTAAAAACTCCACCAGTACTATTTTATTTAAGAGCCCTCTGTTTCTTTCTTTTTGCCTATACTCTGATGTCATTCCTTGGTAGGGATGGCAGTCTCTAACCTGCAGTCCAATATATTATTGGCCTCTTCCCATTCTATTACCATTCCCTTTTTATTTATTTGCTCCCAATTCCTTGCTTCCTTTGCCAGTTTTCTCCAATAAATTCCAGCCCCATCTTGCTTATTATCTGTATCCCTAAATATAGTCATCCCCATCGGCAAAATCTCTTTTCTCCATTCTCATGCTGATTTGGTTCTTAGAATACTCCCTGCTATTTTATGAATATAATAAGCTGTATGGTTTTTGTTGTTCTCCTTAAGAGTCTGCATCCACAATCCCAATCTCTCATTATTTCTTGAGCTTCCCCCTGTATCATCATCATTCCTTTCCATTTTGAATTATAGTTTTATGGTTGTGCTGTGTATAAGAGCCTTAACTGTGCTGCTCTAAATACCCCCTCAAATTGGGTAACCCTAGTCTGCCTTGTTCTGTTGGAAAACTCACCGTAACCCACTTGAGCCTTGCTGTTGTCCCCTCCCAGATAAAATCCTTCAACTCTTTTTTGAATTGCTATCTACAGCTTCTCCTCTGGTTGATAAAAATATGCTTGACCTGTGTATAAGACTAAAGGGACTAAAAACATTTTAATTGCTTATATCTTAGTATCCATATGCATATAACAAAGCTTCCAGTTTCTCATTTTTGTCTTCTGTTTTGTCTTTTCTCACATATCCTCAGCTGCCACAACAGAGTTATTTCTAATCCACACTCCTGAATACTTCATTTTATCATGTCCCCGTAAATATGGATATTGTTGGACCAGTTCATGTCTGGGTACATAATTTACTCCTATTGCCTTTGTTTTAGCATCATTAATTTTGTATTCAGAGAAGATCTGAAACTGTCTTAAAATATTCCACAACATTGTAATGTCCCTTTCTGGTTTTGTCATGTATAAAATAATATCATCTGCAAATAGAGCCAGCTGTTCCTGATTAAATACAATTATATCCTTGATTTTCTGAGTCCCTTATTTTCCTTGCCAGTGGTTCTAAATATAATACAAACAACAAAGGGGAAGGAGGACAACTGTGCATGATTCCACTACTCAAGCATAACTTATCAGAGAGGACCCCACTCACTTTAATTTTCACCTCCTATCCCTCATATATATTCCTAATCAACCTTATAATTGTATCAGGAAAAGCAAATGCTTCCACTGCCCTGCTCATGAAGCCCCAGTCTACTTTGTCAAATGCTTTTTCTGCATCAAGATCCACCAATAACAGTGGTATTTTCTTACATTCTGCTTCCCTCTGGATCATCAGTGTTCTGTTAATATTGTCAAATGCATGATTCATGTATTTTGGCAAAGGTTCTGTTCCAGAGCTTATATCCCAAGTGACTGGAACCCACTGTTTCGAAGCCAGGGACTCCAGCATCTTGTGGCTTATTTTGGCATCTGCTCATGTCCAAATCCCATATGAGTTTGGGTGAGCAGCCTTGCGGAGGGAGCAGGAGGAGAGTTTAAGACTGGGGAGTGAAGGGATAGTTAAGATTTGGGAGCAAGAGGGCAGTTTTTGGGATAGGGATGGATTAGGGAATTTAGGCTTAGGGTGGGTAGTATGAGTTTTCGATTTAGGACTTAGGCTCTGGTAGGGCTATTTAGTGTGTATAGGATATGGTGCTAGGAAGGTTACACAAGAATGGGAGATTGTGCTACTGGAAGTTCAAGCATTAGCTTTTGTGAACAACAGGCAGTGAACATGTGTGTCACAGGCTACTAGCAGACCCTTAGCAATATCCAACAGTTAGTTTAGTTGTGGTTTCTTATTGTTATTATATGCTAAATGGTGATAATCCCTTTAATTCTAGTCCGAAATATCTACACATCCAAAACTATGTGCGGTTTTACTAGTTGTCTATAAAGTTGGATAAGATATATTTTTGTTTGTTTCCCAATGTTCTAGTGAGACATCTAGGATGACTAATGTTTCATGAATTTTTCATTACCAAGAAGTATAAGCTGCTTCTTCTTCTTTCGGCTTTTCCTGGTTAGGGGTCGCCACAGTGGATCACCTGTCTGCTCATGATTGACAGTGGAGTTTTACGGTGTCGAGTTGCCAGCCCAGCACCCAACCTTCCACAGAAGGCACACACACGCATGCAGTCATGCCTAGGGCCAATTTAGAGCGTCCAATCCACCTATAGCATGTCTTTGGAATGTGGGAGAAACTGGAGCACCTGGAGGAAACCCACACGACCACAGGGAAGACGTGCAGACTCTGCACAAAAGGCACCCCAGCCGAGGATCAAACCGGAGAACCTCTTGCTGTGAGGCGACAACACTAACCGCTGCACCACCGTAGCTGCCCTACGAAGAAGCATAAGCTAAAATGCTAAAAAAAGGAAAAAATATTTTCCAGTTTTTTTTTTGTAATAATGTTCACTAGTGAGGAAGAAATGTATTATGACACATGAATACAGAAAATATAACTTTTAGAGTTTGTTATTTAAATGTCAGGTGTGGTTAAATTGTTATTCATGTGATGTGATGTATGACTGAAAGCTTTCACTAGTAAAAACGTGCTATTTGTGAAGTACCTCCTGATACAGCACTGATTTGTTTATATATATATATATATATATATATATATATATATATATATATATAAAATATATATATATATATATATATATATATATATATACATACATACACAATATATATTTGTCTTTCTATAGAGAGAGAGAGAGAGGACTGAGACACACACACAAACATATATGCACACGTGTGTATATATATATATATATATATATATATATATATAGAGTACTGCGGTGGTGGTGCTGCGGTAGCATTGTTGCCTCACAGTCAGATGTTGCCCGTTCGATTCTCAGTTAGACCGTCTTCTGTGTGGCGACATGCGTGAATGGGCGTTCCTTCGTTGAAGGTTGTGAGTTAGGCCGGGCAAGCCAGCACGTAAAACTGTACTGGAAATCATTAGCGGACCGGTGTTCCGCTGTGGCAACCCCTAACCAGGAAAAGCTGAAAGACACAAACACAAACATATATATATATATATATATATATATATATAAAGAGGGAGAGATTGCGAGATTTACAAACACACATGAGCACACAGATATGCATGTGTGTACTTTTGGGGTGGCATCCACGTTACAGTTTTCTTTAGCTTAGAAAATGAGTTTTAGAAACTCAAATATTTCCTGGTAATGTGTCTTTTTGATGTAGTGAAGTACAGCATTGTTTCAGAACCCCTGTACAGCAAATGGAAGCCGGCTAATAAGTATGCAAATTCTGCAGTACAACTCCTTTTCTGCATGCTAAAGTAATAAAAATTCTAATCTGTCACTAGCCTGTCTTATGCTTGATTTATAAGATGCAAGTTAGGGGCTGCTATTCTTTGTGCAATCCACGTTTCTATGGATACTTAGATCGATTACCGTAAACTTCAGATACTGCTTCTCATAAATTTACCTTTCTTTTTGTAGTACTTCCAGATTAATGAGACTTATTTGTAGAAATGAGAAGGAAATGAATAAGATAAAGGAGAAAATAAACAAATGTTCACTAATTTGTTCATTACTATGCTAGCTAAAGTAAGATAAAATCAGGCAGCAAGCCACTGATTGACTTCTGATGAATGATCCATCTTGTTCCTGGTAGCATCCTAAAATAAACAAATAAATAAAAATAATAAAAAAAGCTACTCCACAAAATCTAATAATGTGAGCTGCAAACCTGTATATGGAAGCAAAAAGTCAAGCCGTCTTAATATCAAATATTACCATAATTTCTCACCGAGATTGTAGTCATCAGACAAAAGCCTTTCAGTTCCCGTCAGAGAAGCAATAGCTGATGTTAAATCAGTTTTCTTTCTATTTATTACTCAAGGGGTCTTGTTGCAAGTATTCAGTGTGCCAGGTTGGAACTCATGCAACTAAGTAAAGAAAAGTAAGTGGACTTGTCACTCCTCGGGATACCAGCAAAAGTCAAGAATATCCAAGAGGAGTCATACAAATAATCAAGAATATTAAAAAGATCAAAATAAGGAAAACATGTTTAGATAATATGTTTAAATATGATTATATTATTTTATGTGTGATACAGTGGCATAGTGGATCAGTAAATATATAGGCATCTCACAATGAGAGGTTCTCCTATTTGATTCTCAGCTGGGGTGCTTTGTATGTGGAGTCTGCATGTCCTTCCTTCTTTGTGTGGTTTGTCTCTGATATGGAAGTTTTCTCCCACAGGCATGTGGCAGGCAGACTGAATCTAAAATGTTCCTAGTTGTGCATGAACAGTGTGTTTGTGTGTGTGTGTGTGTGTGTGTGTGTGTGTGTGTGTGTGTGTGTGTGTGTGTGTGTGTGGTTGTGTGTATGATGCAGGAGGAGGACCTGTCACTCTTCTGCCCTTAATTGCTTGCATAGTAAACGCCACATCTGGTTTACATGATCAGCATAGGAGTCAGGTGCAACTTGTAATGGATGGAGGGATGCTGTTGTATGCATTGAAATGACCCTTATTTTTCAGAGTCAGTATCTGAAACTAATACTTCAGTTAGTGATTTTATGAAATAATTACAGCCAGAATATGCTGCAAGATAATGTACATATATATTGTTTTTCCCTACTGATATTGTTTGTTACATAGACATAGCCAGGTGACTATATTTATACAGCTAGATAGGTTCTGAGTGTTAGCTTTTTTCCGAGGTTTGTATTTAATGAGCATGGGGCTTTAGTAACATATCTGTTCCTATTCGTAGTGAGTTAGCATATGAATGGAGAAGGAGCCTGACACCTTCAAACATTATCTCATTGTTAATCCCACAATAAAGATATAACTTCCAGAACATTATCCTCCATCCAGGTATTATGAAAATTGTGGGCAGACTAAATAGAAACCCTTATGTTGTCTCTTGCATTGCAAATTGGCTGCCCTACAGCAGTTTGTGAAAATTGTTGGTTCCCTCTCTGAGCATAAAGTTCTTACAACTGAAGTCACTCACCATTGTTCTGCAGTGGCACCACTGTTCTTCTATGCCACCATTTCAAAGGGATATGTCCAGTCATCTATGTGGTCATTAGGATACACTTTTCTGGTCAACATCCTGTACTCTGTGCATGTGCCTTGCTCTACAGACAGATTCAGCAATTTGATCTTGTCTCTGTGTTTTGTGTACCACTTTTGATACTTCTGAATGTCTGGTTTTGTTTTGCCCCGTCTCTTTTTTTTTAAACAAGATACATCATTATTGAATTATCACTTATGACATAGGCAGTCATACATTTATATAAATGAAAACAAACCATATTGACATATTTTCAGTCACAGACATTGTACATCACTTATAATCTTTTATACAATATTGTCAAACATTACATGGCACATTCGATTCCTGCCTTCCTTAAATCTCATTTCTCCTCCAAAATATTACTGTGCGCATATTGTTCCCACAGTTCCCCTTTTTGTATACAGTTTTCTCCTATCATTTTCTAAAGATGCCAGTTCCAGATCTTTTAATCTCTGTTACTTTGTTCACTAATTCAAATATGGTCGGCCCAGTCTTTAATCTCCATTTTCTAGTAATTGCTTTTTTGGCAGCCAACAGAATTAAACTCAACAAGGCCTTACTATATCTGTGCAATTCCAATTCTTTATCACAGCTCAAAAATCATTTCCTTAGTTACAAAAATGTGCTCACCCAGTATTTATGACTTAGTAGTCTGTTGGGATTTTTTAAAGTCTGACAACTGATTAAACTCCCAAAAAATATGTTCCCAATTACCTCTTTCTTCCCCATCACACCTATATCATTTGCAATCTACCGGAGGAAAATCTGCTTGGAGTATAGTAAACAGCTGTGGAAGCACTTCCAAGAAAATAACCTAAATGTTCTAGACTTTGTTGCATGTTTGAGAGCCTTACATATATTCTCCTAGTGTCTCTTTGTGAATTGCTTATCCAGTTGCTCTTTCTAAACCTTTATAATCTCCTCTGATTGATTCCTATAGTTATCATGCAGTATTTTATATGCTCTACTAACTATCAGTTTTTACCAGCAGCTTCTGTTCTAGATTCTATTAAAAATTCTATCAGTGCTGGTCTTTCACTTAGGATTCCCCTATTCCTTTTTCTCTGCCTATACTCTGATGTCAGTCTTTGCTCCCTGTCTCCTTGAGTAACATTATGCATCACTACTTCTGTCATGGGAATTTGCTGTGTTAAATAGCAAACTGAATACCTTCTTAGTAGTAGACTTTAGTCACCTAAGAACTGAATGGCAACTTACACCTCTAAGAATGGATCTACTAAGTCTTTCCTAGACTTTAATACCAGTGCACTGGAGCAAATTGTAAAACTACACACTAGAGGGTCTAATATCCATGACCTGGTCCATACTAACCTAGCCACCATCTGTATCCCACCACACAGGGCATATCTTCAAGATCCATTGAATTCATAGTACCTCATTAATACTCCCTTATCAAACCCATCATCTGATACAGTGCCCCCTTTTGTATGTACAAATTCAATAATATTGCTCAACTAGAAAGACCCCAAAAGTTTCTAACCAAGAAAATGAAAGGCACTAAATCTTTTAACTGTCTTGATAGGTTACCATGCCTCTCCCTTTACCCAATAAAACAGTGTCTGCTTGCAGGTAACCTGCCTCTCACTTTTCAAGCCATGAGAGACCAAATCCTGTTTGACCTTCTATTTATTTGCAAAACCAGTGGTCCCGCTAACACCTGCACTAGGGGCATAAATCAACACTAAGAAACAAACAAGATTAACTAGAAAGGTAAACTCATAACTCAGTGTATTCCGAATCTATGGAGTAAGTTAATGTTGCACATCAAAAAAAGTACAAGTTTGGCTACATTTAAGGCTAGTCTTGATATTGGCTAGGTAGACAGAAATTTATACCAGGATTGTCATGTAAAGCTCTACTTGATTGGTGAGCATTAACTGCTTGAAAAGAGTAACAAGATTTTATATATATATATATATATATATATTATATATATATATATATATATATATATAAGGCATCTTGTGGTCCTTGTGATTGCTAGCCTAGTATTGTTGCTATATTCTTATGTTGCTGTGCTGATACTTAAATATGGGCAGCACCTCTGGGAATCATAGCACTCAAAAACTGTGATTCAGTTGTTTGCTGTCCACAAAATGCAGTTAGAGGTGTTATTTTTTTTAAGTTTGCTTGTAGGGTGATTACTTGCTCTTCCTGCATCAGCTTTGACTAGTTACAGCAAGCCAAGAGCCCAATTTCTAGCAAACCACTATCCCCCATCTCCAAACTGGCCCTGCAGGGACTACAGATCATATTCCCTTCACAAAAGAGGTAGGCCTATAATGCAACTTTTGCAAAATTAAGGCAAGAAAAGAAAGTGTGAAACAGGTTATCATATGTAAATTTTGTTTCACCAAGCTGTCATTTAGATAGTGTTTCACTTGTTATTTTGTAGCCATCTACAGGATATAATTTTCACTACAAATATCGGAGGTCATTGCAATTGAAATAAGACCCTTACCTTCCTGGAGCACAGTAAGGAAGGATGTCATCACCTCTGACTGAAGATGAATAGTACAAATATTTTCACCGTAAATCATCAAGGCCAACCAGTTTTGCACATCCTAGCTATAAGTCAGGATGAATCTAGTTATCAGCGGTTGTTGGAGAAAAAAACAGAACGTTGACCTTTAAGATCCTGGACTAGTAAAAACCACCAAATGCTCATTAACAGATATGGGTATGAAAGTGAAAGGGACCTTCCCCCTCCTTCCTACTTGACCCAGCACATGGCCACGACAGCCTTGCAACATTCTTCTAAGCCTAAAAAGGTAAATCCTTATCATAGTAGCCAATGCCAAAACCTAAACAGAGCAATCTGTTATGTCAAAGACAGTGACTTAGGCAAAATGTCTGTTGTGGGGATTGCAAAACGCTGAACGAAAGTTTGAAACTACTACTGCTACCTCTCAAAGTTTTCAACTTCATATTTGCTATTAGCTGATATTTTATGAATAATTATCTGTAGTCTACTGAATTCTGTTGCCTTCTTTGAAGGCTGGATGTCGGGCTGGCAAATCGGCACCATAAAAATCCACTGCCAATCATTAGCAGACTGGAGTCTTGTTGTGGCGACCCCTAACCAGGAAAAGCCGAAAGATGAAGAAGAAGAAGTCTACCGAATTCTGTTGCCTGAAGTCAGTCAAGGCAAAGTATTTCATATTTGTTTTTTGTGAAAGCAAAGCTTTCATAACAGAGGGGCTGTGCATTACCCACAGATGAAAGAAGTTATTCTTGCAAGCCAGTAACGTAAGAGGCACAGGAAGAAATAGCGGGAGACAGCTACTTTATGTTTACCATTTGGATCTTATTGAAATAATGGATTCAAGCAGGCAAATAGGGTTAAGAATGAATGCTGATTTGGTCATCAATAAATGAAATGCGTCTATAGAGTGGTAAACATAGTACAGCTTGTACATTTATACAGTTATATCTAAACATCAGAGTAACACATAAAGTCAAATGTCACTAATCTTTAGTATGTCTTGCATGAAAATTGCATTTGCAGAAAGTCTGTACTTTCTGTAGTTAAATGCTTTAGGGATCCACACAATTTATGATGTTGTCTTGCAGCTTGTATATGTTGTTCATTTCAACATTTCTTGAAAACAGAGACAGGTTCACAAACCACTGGTTGCCTAAGTGACAGCTGCTTACACTAGAAACAAGTGGATAAGTGGAAGCGGTTCCACATTCTTCATAACAAGTGTTATAGCTAAACTGTAGTGAGAATAGACAGACACCAGTTAAATAATGTTATCTGCTTATTTGCCATGTGGCTGTAGTATCAACCTGGAATTATAATTTAAAAAATGTATTTACTGACATGAGGGAAACAAGGACCTGAGCTACAAAATGAGCTTCACTACAATGAAGCCAGGAGCCAGCAGGGTATCTGGTAGTGATACTTAAGTTTTCTGCTGTTTGATACCTATACATAGCAGTTTACTTAAACTGGAAAACCCAACTGTTCAACTGACTTTAATAAATAGGAGCAAGATTGCAGACAACCACACCAACACATCTCATCCCTGCTTGGAAAACAGCAATAGCTCTCAACTTAGATCTGTACTTTTAGTCACTTGCACAAATGTGATATAGATATCCATGATGTTTACAAATGAGTGTAGCAAAGGCAAGATTCATAGAGGCCATTAATGCTAATGCAAATTGCCATAAGCAAAATGAGATGCTGATGAGACATTTTGTAAAGTGGCATATGCTTATATGGTGTTCTTGCAATTTATATTCCATTATCTACATGGTACGTACATTCCTTCCTAAATGTGGTGTTTCACCTTTCATATCTGAGTTACAATCCACAAACTTGCCCCCAGCCGTCACTTCAGTAGTTTGTCCAAGTATACGCATGCACCAAAATGAAACACTTCTCCAAAGATCTTTTCAACAGTATGTCCAAGCATGTGCATGCACCAAAATGAAACCCTTCTCCAAAGATCTTTTCAGCAGTGTGTCCAAGTATGTGCATGCACCAAAATGAAACAGTTCTCCAAAGATCTTTTAGGCAGTATGTCCAGGCATGCGCATGCACCAAAATGAAACAGTTCTCCAAAGATCTTTTCAGCAGTGTGTCCAAGTATGCGCATGCACCAAAATGAAACAGTTCTCCAAAGATCTTTTAGGCAGTATGTCCAGGCATGCGCATGCACCAAAATGAAACAGTTCTCCAAAGATCTTTTCAACAGTATGTCCAGGCATGCGCATGCACCAAAATGAAACAGTTCTCCAAAGATCTTTTCAACAGTATGTCCAGGCATGCGCATGCACCAAAATGAAACAGTTCTCCAAAGATCTTTTAGGCAGTATGTCCAGGCATGCGCATGCACCAAAATGAAACAGTTCTCCAAAGATCTTTTCAACAGTATGTCCAGGCATGCGCATGCACCAAAATGAAACCCTTCTCCAAAGATCTTTTCAGCAGTGTGTCCAAGTATGCGCATGCACCAAAATGAAACCCTTCTCCAAAGATCTTTTCAGCAGTGTGTCCAAGTATGCGCATGCACCAAAATGAAACCCTTCTCCAAAGATCTTTTCAGCAGTGTGTCCAAGTATGCGCATGCACCAAAATGAAACACTTCTCCAAAGATCTTTTCAACAGTATGTCCAAGTATGTGCATGCACCAAAATGAAACACTTCCCCTAAAGGTTGCTTCAGCAGTATGTCCAGGTATGCACAAGCACCAAAATGAAACACTTCCCCGAAAGATTTCTTCAGCAGTATGTCCAAGTATGCACACAAACTGAAATGAAACATTTCCCAACTGATCATCCCTTCAGTAGTCTATGCATGTATGCAGATGTGCATCTTTAACATCAAAATGTAACTTTTCCTAATGACCTCTTCAGCAGTCTACCCACATATGCACAAACAGCTCCCTGTCAACAGATGTAACATTTCCTCTAAAGACCCCATTCAGTAGGCTGTCTATGTATGCACAAGCATATCCCTAACACCAAATGAAACATTTCACCCAATGACTCCTTCAGTAGTCTGCCTACGCATACCCAAGCATGTATGTCCCTGATATCAAATTAAATATTTTCCCCATCTCCCTATTCTTCTGTTAAATTGCTATGTACTGGCATAAGTTCAGGAACATTTATATGTTTGGTATGCAGTAAGCTCATTATGGGTTCAACTCTGAATCCTACTGATATGCAAATGTGTATTGGCCCTTATCTGTGTATCAGCTGCCACCCTATCGCTTATGCATTAAGCAAATTACACTTCTGCGATAAAATATGGATGTTTATTAAAAGGCCTCTGCATTTACAAATTCATCCTAAAAGCCTGATTTGCATATCCATGAGGGACTGCTTTTCGTGGATTACCACTATGAAAATGTGGTGCCTCGGACTATGAATTCCGGCTTTAGAAGTAAACCACCAAATATCAGATTTCTTGTATTCTCCTCTAGAATGCAACACGTTCAAACAGTAGAAGGGGCCACGAATGATGAAACAGAATACCACAAAAAAAATCAAACCGGATTCGAACAATATTATGTGCCTGATGACATTAAATCAGTCCAGTGTTTTATAATCTGATACTTAATTATATGTTTATCTGAACGTCACTGATAAGCTGGCTTCCATACTCCACCTCACTCAACACATCATGCCTAGATGTGAACACATATCTTAATGCCTTCATGGATGCATAATATACGTAATCATTCTAAGCTCAGACATGTTCACTAAGAGGAGATAATGTGTAGAAAACAACCTTCATAGCACAGTCATTAACTAGTAATCAGTTACAGCAGGCTGTTAAACGAAGAGCAGATCTGAAAAAATAAGTAAATAAAAAAAAATTTAAGAGCGCACTCTGATCTATAAAAAAGGATCCTCTTGTGGAGTTTGTATTTTTGTTCAGAGTAAGGGCTATACTGCAGGCAGGACTTCATTGATTCATGTTAACTAGTCAAGGACATTTTAGTGAGTGACAACAAAGGAAATTTCAGCAAGTGACAACTCCATAGAATTAAGTAGTCGAAATCTACTTCTAGTGAACTTAATAAATCTATTTTTGCAGGGAGTAATTTTTCCTGCACTCCCCATATGGAAGGATACCCTCGGCACTCCTAAATTTATATATATTAACTCCATGGTTGTATAACAGTGGGGAAAAGTGCAGACTTCATTATCTCTGAAAGTATCTTTCCTGAAAATTGCTTTGCACTATTGGCACTCACTGCAAAATGCTATAATACATCTGTCTGTCTTTTGGATATCACAACTGATCTATGCTCTCTGTAATAGCTGCATTCACTTGTACTTTCTCTACATACAGACCTTGGTCTACACTATCTGTAATTACTGTATTCACTGTTCTGCTTTCTATACATGGATACCCTGACCTGCACTATTGTAATTGCTGTATTCATTATCCTATACCCTGTATATGCATACCCTTGGAGAAACACAGAGTAGTCTGTGAATGGCTTAACCAATAATATTCGTTATGGTCCGCTCTCCTCTTCTATGAATACCGAGTTTGCACTTAGGACATTGTAGGTGGACTTGGGTTAATTTCTGTCAGTAGATTTTAAAATGAGACCAAACATTTGTCTTCATCTAACTTGGCAATTCATATATTTTACAGTCTCAAAAATTACTATACATTCCCCATTATGAAAAGCTCTGTTTTCTGGATTACTCTGTTATGGAAAGTGTAATACATGCCCAAATTATGAAGTAATTCTATTATTCCTACCAAATTGTTTGAGTATTGCAGGTATGTCACCCTGTACTACATGAAAAGAGTTCTGCCTGAGCCACTGTAGCTGCTCTTTTAGCCTACTGAGACAGAGATAGAGAGAGAGAGAGAGAGAGAAACTGTTACCCCCACCTTACCCTCAGTAAGTTATACTCGATGGTCAGTGTGTCTGTACTCTAAAGGACACATCGAATAGCTTTTACAAAATTAAGAAATGGCTTGAATAACACATCAGAGCCATTTGGAGTGAAGCAATGTATCAACATCATGTCGGAATGACTTACAGCGTAACTGGAAGTGACCAAGGCCTTTTACACTATTTCCTGTGCAGGCATTATTGACATACTTGTAAATCTGAATACAAGTCTGTATGTTTTGCATTGGATAGCTAACCAGTTAGCTATCCAATGCAAAACATACAAGTCTGTATGTTTTGCATTGGATAGCTAACTGGTTATCACTTCTGGAAGGAAAAAAGTTACCGGTAGTGTACCAGAGGGCTCATTGCTAGGTCCTCTGACATTTAGCATCTGTTCTTCAGACTTTCAGGCCAGCACTCCAGGCCTGTTTCCATCAATGGTAAATTGAGCATTGTTATTCAAGCTTACACTGACTCACAGTTGATTAAACATGGGTAAGACCATAGTAACGAATAATGCAAGAACAATTACCTCAAATTAAATGTAAAATAAAAAATGGGTCTGTGTTCAGTTATATAACGGGAAAAGCATTGAACCACATATCTCATCAAAGATGATGTTCATCAAGCCGTTCGAGTAAGATCGCATTATGGTAGGGATCAGGAAATTTGCCCTTTCCCCTACGTAGTGCAATCTCAGTGTTGGTATATATATAATTAGCTGTGGGTATGGGGGAACTAGTTTCACTGAACGGCATTTTTGATGTCAATCCATTCAGTGATATTTCCATTCAGTGGCTGAACATAGACCCTAAAAAGCTAGCATAGTTCACTTTGTTAAACAAAACATTTTTGCATACAATATAGATGATATCTCTCCAACCAGCCACTGTTTGTAAGGGATCTGGGTACTTTTGCTGATAATTCCTTGTCATTTAACCATCATTTCTTCACAGCAGATCTGAAAGCCTTCTGTCTGTCTCATCTAATTTCCAAAATCATCTCCAGTGGATCCAAATTAGTCTTAATTTTCCTTTACTCATATTTCATTAGACCCATTATTTGTAAATTGAGCAGATACCAAGAGAAAAAAGATTGGTGAACTAGCATTGAGCGACCAGACTTTTCTATTAACATATAATATATACAGCATAGAGCAAAATACAAGAAAAAATCAGGCAAGCTCTGCAAAACTATAGAAACAGAAACCTACCTGATTTTCTTTGTATTTTTGTGTTGCCCCTCCTAAAATCTCAGTAGACAGTTGTACCTCTAAACTGTCCAGATCTGCACAGAATATCCAGATGTTTGCCTCATAATTTTGGTCTTTTTGTCATAAAAATAATTTTTTTGGGCAAGCCATTAGGGATCAAAGTCATTAAATAATGACAGTCATTTAAAGTTTAGGTTTCATATCCTTAATAAAATGCACACTAGGGGGTGGAGCCTGGATGGCACTCTGAAAGCACTTTTTTAGAGCTACTCAAAAATACTTAAAATAACAGGAAATAATCGTTTTTTTCACATAAAAAAAAAAAAACAGTTAACTATTGTTCTTTAACATTTATGCTATCATTATATCGAGTTTGGAATATATTCTTTAAAAATTTCCTGTCAGAAATATCTGGAGTTTAAAACTGCTCTCTGAAGATGAGTAGCTCAAAGAACACACATGCAGAATTTAATTTGAAGAAAGAAATTTAGTTGATGTCTTCTACTTTACAAGAACTATCTATTAAAATGGACAGCTTCAATAACTTAGAAAACTTGAGCGAAAGCTGTCATAAACAAACTGAATCATTTAAAGAGTTACTTCAGCAGCATCAAACTAAAATATTAAGCATTGAAGAGTCTTTATAGATGGAAGGCTCAAGGAGGAAGAAATCCAGGACGATGTCCTTCAGCAGCAAAATAAATGGCTTATCACCAAGTTGGATGACATGGAAAATAGAGAAAGGAGGACTAATATGAGAATTTTTGGTTTACCAGAAAAATCTGAAGGAGATGATATTATTTCCTTTCTTAATTCATGGTTACCCAAAATCCTAGATCTAAAAGAAGGATTCTCTTATGGTATAGAAAGAGCTCATAGAGCCATTGGGAAACCTATTTCTTTATCACCATCATCCACTCCCAGGTCAGTAGTGGCTAAATTTCTCTCTTATCTTGATAAAGAACTTGTCCTTAAATGTGCTTGGAGAAGATCCTCACTGAAATACAAGCAAAATATAATTAGATTTGACAATGAATTTTCCTCTAGAGTTTTGGAAATGAGAAAGAAAGCCTGGCCACTTGTAAAATTACTTAAACAGAATAAAATAAAGGCACAACTGGCATACCCTGCAAAAATAAGGATTTTTACTTCAAATAGAATAAAAACTTTCAATGACATTGAAGAAGCAGTAACCTTTGTCATTGGATTGATGTAAAAAAAAAAAAAAAAAAAAAAAAAAAGAAGCAAAGAACTGACTCAAAAAGTATCCCTTCCACCACCCCTCTCAAAGTATCAAGTAAAACTAAAAGTATATGCTAAAAGTAACAATTTAATATTGTTTGTTCTTTCTTTAAACATGTTGTAAATTCTATGTTATAAACTTATAATACACCGATTGCATACTTTAGAGTCAAAGTTTAGTTCATAAGTGACATATTACATCAATAATTTAATTGACTCTATTAGTTTACTTTTGTTCATGACAGTATTTTAAGGGGGAAATAAATGATTTGCTGAGTAGGAAATGCTAAATATACATTGTACTTTTCAGTACAACAACAGCTATGCTTTAGTTAATTTAATTTTCTTAATATTAGTCGCTAGTTAATGGGTGGGGTTTAGTTGTATTTTATGACTAATTTCATTCATTGATATGGTTTTATGATTAATTTATACAAAGTCTGTGCATATTCAGTGGAGCTTATTATAGCCAACAAGTTCATGATTTCAGTTGAATGTTTATTTTTAAAACGAAGAATGGAAACTTTTTAAATGCACAAGACTTGTAGGGAAATCTTCAGTTCCCTTTACGCGAGCCTGTCAGTGCATTTGTGAACTGTCATGAATGTAGAGAGCCCTTTTGACATTTAACTTCTAACTATAAACCCCTCTCATTAAATAAATATCACTTTGCCCTTCTAGTTAATCACATAGAATTTATTTATTATACATTTAAATGTTTATTTGGATGTTTCTCCTCCCCTTTTTTATTTTATTTTGCTTGAGGAGTTAAAATGTCTTGAATTGCTAAGTGTTACACTAATTGGAATCACATTTTGTCTCTTTATCGAACACCATTGTATAAAGTGGAGGAATATTAAAAGTAGCCTGCTTTGTCTTTGCTTGGGTCGAAGTTGGCACGGAACATTGTTGTTGATGCTTATATGAAGCGTATGTGTCTTGTGGCCACAGATGACTTGCATAGGTTTTTGAAAAGATATTCCTGTTTCCCCACAGACGAAGAACATAAAATCCTTTAGTTATGAGCAAAAACTATTCCCAAAACACCCATTAATGTCTGTACAGATCAGTTCTTTTCTTTATTGTTGACATTAAGGAGCATTCCAAGAATGCTGTGGAGAAACAATCTGTCATCCGTTAGAACATATTTGTTTTCCTGTCAGCTCTCCCTTATTCGACAACTGTGTCTCGGTGCTGGTGTGTGGTAGTAGCTCAGTGCGGGGGTCTCTTCATTGTCTCCCAGCCATTTACGGTCTAGTGGGTGGGTTTTCCCATTCTAGCCTAGTTGTGCAGTTGAGTGGATTTTTTGATTACACTTGGGAATGGTGCATGTGAGCTACTGTGTGTGTGTTTGTGTGGCTGGCTAGTCAACAGATGTTCTGTAAAAGGGATTTGATTTTACAAATTTCAAACAATATACATGACACCAGGTATTCAATTTTCAAAGATGACCCAACCATACCTACACAGCCTACGACAACACACACTGCTAACAAGAAAGGCTGTAAATATAGAATAAACATCTATCTCTATAAGTTCTTTTCACTTATAGATGACTGCAGCATAAAGTATATTAAATAATGGTATGAAACTGTGGGGATAGTTTTATTACGGATTAGAACAGTGGCCATATTCTTTGTAACATCATCATATGTAATTGTTTCTGTGCTCATGCAGTTTTTCTACAGAAGGAGAGGTTATCGCACACAATCAGGCCAAAGGCAGATCCTCCTAATTTGAGGAAACTGTCATTGTGGGTTTGAAGAGCATATTATGATATAGCTGCAGCCAGTCATTGTGTTGGGGGGGGGGTATAAGTTGCAATGCTCAAAGTACATAAGCTTCAAATTTTTGAGACATGTGTTTGACTACTTTACCTCTTCCCAAAAGATATACAAGCCTCGTAAATTCAGCAAAGTAAACTTACACACTTCAGCTTCCACCGGTACAGGTCAAATCCTCTCCAGAAAGCCAACATTACATCTTAAGAAACCACAAAAGAAAAATGTGTTAGCAGGGGACATTACACCAGATTATTATTGTAAAAATCGCATTCTTTAAGATATGCATCTGGGTAGAAAGAAAATATTCTTGAATTTAATTATCCCTGACTAACAAACTCAGGGCTGGGTGTTTCTCACCGATAGCGAGTATAGAGGGGACTTTGGGCAGTGTATCAGCAGAGGAGCAGGGGCACAAGTGCAGACATCAAACGATGTTTGGTCATGGTCGTGGTTGTTTTTCTACATGGGAGGCACTTTGGGGAGCATGTAACACAGTAAAAATGGCAGCAAATACAGTTTATTAAATGGATACAGCAGTGAGACACCCAGGTTTGCAGAATATATTAAATCGCAAGTGGCCCTAGAGCACGCAAATTGAATTACGCATGCCCCATTGACCACACAAGTTCCTACTACAAACACTCTATTGACAATTAACTCAAAAACATTACTAATGTATAGCAATTGTACAGTGTGATGTGGGCTCATGCTTTATTTTCAAAAAAACAATAGCTGGCAAACAAACGTGGCATTCACAAACAAGCATGAGAGATCCATTTTTAAACAGAGGAATAGTGTGATATTGACTTCACAATTAGAAGAGGAAGAGAAAGTATAAGGTCTTATCTGATACTTGATCTTTACAAAGCTATATATTATCAGAAACTCCATACCTCTAGCATTGCTTCTCATTTGATATAGCAGTGACAGAATACAAACAAAGAGCAATTTGTGCATGCTCATTTATCTATGCAAAGGTTATCCCTGATTTATTAATTTCTATACTGCACTGATGTCATAAGAATAATTTTAGGTACACCCATAATATTTACACCTATAATGGTATATTTGTGGACAGGGCTCATCCAAATAAAGAAGGCTAAGAACAATGATGGTTGAAATTAGTACTAATATCAGTTTACACTGATTCTGAACCACATTTAAGATTATTTAAAGATGGACAAAATGAGGAGTGTTTGTCTAGTGAAAATAGCAGGTAAACTACTTACGGGTGAGCTGCAGGAATATGTAAGTTGCATAATGTTTATATTCAATAGATGCAATTTGGATGGCTTATTATTTAAAGTTTCATATTAGCATTATAGTATGGGACACAAGGAAGTGAGTTCTGGTCTTGCAACTGTAATAATGGGAAAAGTACACTAATATAACATATTCTGCAAGTTCACTGAATAAATGCTGACGAGGCCTGAAATTCCTGGATTAGAACTTCAAACAGGTGACAATACATGCTATATATTAGTTGACATGCACTTACAGTAATACATTGAGACTTGTGCAAATTCATTCTAATTCTTCTCTTGAAACCTGTTAACATGTAGGATTATGTACAGGTCTGTACTGACACATATGAAAAAAAAAGGGAAAAGTGATTGTTAAACATTGCTCAAAATATGAAAAAAAGGGAGGTAAATGAAATATAAAGACAATATATATACATATGGAACCATTAAAACATTGAGAGGGTAGTTGATGCATTTTTCAGTTGACTCATTGTACTACCTTTAGTTTTTCAAATTATTCATGAACTTGCATTCTTTATTGAATGAATAAATAATAAGACTTTAAGGCACCTGTATATTGCATATTTTGTGGTGGTTTTGAGAGAAGATAGTTTAAAATTGGGAATTGACTTCACAATAAGAAGAGGAAAAGAAAGTGTGAGGTCTTATCTGATACCTGATTTTTACGAAGGTATTTATTATCGGAAACTCCATATCTGTAACATTACTTCTTACTTGATATAATAATGACAGAATACAAACAGAGCAATTTGTGCATTCTCATTCATCTAGGTAATCATTCTAATCATTAAATGCATTCAAAAGGAATTCACTGCTAAAAAGGCTTGGGGTTGTGAAGTTATTATTTCAAAAACCTGACAGATTGATTATCTTACCTATGTTTTTAAGATTTGGTATCATTTATTTGGAATTATGGTAGCTGTTCAATTAAATTTATAATGCCTAGAATGGTATTGTGTGTTTAATATTGAGGTGTAACTGAACAATCACTTATGATCTACTCTATTTAATGCTCTACATCAAGAGTAGCAAAGGAGCTCTTTACTGAAGTTTGGAGTAATGTACAAATACAATATTGAGCTATATTACATTAAATTTCTATGTTTGGAGCAGTACTTATATATGTATTGAAATACTACATGTCTAGGACAATACAATTTGAACTCTTCAACCAATGCATAAGAGAAAAAGTGGTTTGTGGATTTACAATGGTTCACTCAATTGATTGTTGATACTATTGTAGTTAAGTCTTACAAGGTTGGTCATAGTATATTATATAAGATAATTACTACATGAATGAGTCACTTTACAGAAACTCATGAAAGTTGAAAGGTAACTGGTTTAGTAAATGTCTCAAAATTTTTACCTACATTTTATGAATTTTTGATTTTGATTGAAATACATATTTGATTTACTATGCATAAAGTACATTTGTTCCAGTTATCACCTAAATTTTGTATTAAGTTATTTTATAATGAATGCATACTTATGTGCATGGATCAAACTAGAAGTATATGATGGAGTCGATTATTTATTATCTCCAGAATAACATATAATGGAGCCTCTAACTTCTCATTGTTATTTGATTTATTGTTAGTAATGAGGGTTAATCTGACTGAATATTTTAGTTCTTTCAGATTAGGAATGGTATTCATTCCATGCTTGTTAAAAGATAATTTTAAATTTTTGTCTATACATGTGTATACAATTAACTATTGCACTCTTGTTAGTCTTGCCTTTTGGCCTCTTCTAGTATACATATTATACAACTCAAAAGGAAATAAGAAGGTTTACTGCATTATTAATATATGTATAGAAGATATGCAGCAAATAAGTAACAAAATAACTTGCTATTGTTTCCTGTCAGAGCTCTTCAATAAATAAATGAACTGGATGAGTATAGAACTTCTCTCACTAAATGTGAATGGTTTAAATATTCCAAGGAAAAGATCTAGCCTACTTAAATATCTAAAAGTAAACAAAGCACAATTAATATTTCTACAAGAAACTCACTTTAAAGCAAATGATAATTTCATTTGGAATCCAAATGATTTCTTAAAGCTCTCTAGCTCTTCATACAGTAAAAAAAACAGAGGAATATTAACATTGTGGAGGAAAAGTGTTACTAATCCTCAAGTAATATATAATTATGAAGACAAAGATGGTCTTTTATCAATAGTAATAATAAGATATAGTAATAGAATTTGGACATTGGTGAATCTTTATTGGTTTCCATGTATAGGAGTAGGAACAATTAAGAAGCACATAGAACTTATTAATAAGGCTTCAAAAAGTAGTCTAATTGTAGGAGGGGATTTTAATTGTATCTTAGATAGTCAGGAGACTACAAGTATATGGCCATTCTGTTTAACATCTACAGGAAGAACTCTTAAGATATTTTTAGATAACATGCAGTTATTAGATTCCTTTAGTCTTAAAAATGAAAGTTCATTACAATTTTCTCATAGTAATTATAGATTCAATATACAAACAAGAATTGACAAGTTATATGTATCCAAAGATTTAAAAATGAAAATATCACATTCTTCCATAATTGCGTGCCCCATATCTGATCACAATTCACTTACTCTTAGAATTCAAATGAATGCTAAGAAACTAACACTTACTAAAAGAATTCCTGCATATTTTACTAAATGAAATGAGTTCAAGACTTGGTTAGATTTGGAAATAAAATATTATTTAGATGCAAATAATACTGGTGACTTAAATGTAGTTATTTTTATGGGATTCACTAAAATCATATATTTACGGTAAAATCATTTCCTGGTGTAACAATAAAGTAAACGAATGGGAGTCTGAATTAGTTAATATTCAAAAACGCATTATAGAAATTAACCTCAAGGATGTCGAGAACCTGGATGAAAAAAAAAAAAAGAAACTGGAGAATTTAATAAAAAATACAATGACATTATAATGCATAAAACCAATCTGGCATTGGAAAAATTAAATTTAAATTCATACGCTGTTTCACCAAAATATATACATAGCCTAGCAATGAGATTAAAAAGCAATCCAATACAAACAATATTACAAATATAATTCATGAAGGGGAAAACAAGAAAAATGTATCAGATTCAGGTGATATATTAGATGCCTTCAAATTCCATTTCACAAAGCATTATAATATTAATGATTGTCCTCATAACAAAATAGATATAGGACTAGATTATACACATTTAAATAAAATACTAGAGAGTTTAAACATAAATATTCACAAACAAATAACATTTACAGAAATTAAAGAGAAAATTAAGAAAGGCAAAAATAAAGCTGCAGGCATAGATGGAATATTTATAGAAATGTATAAATTACTTCCATCATCAGTCATAACAGCACTTCAGAGGGCATTACATGAAATTTATCTACAAGACATTATTCCACCTTCATGGCGATACACATTGATTACACCTATTTTAAAAGAAAATAAAAATCCCAACTTCTGTAGTTCATACAGGCCTATTCCACTTCTAAATAATGATTATAACAGTGTTATGCCTGTTCTGGTTAACAGGATTAAACAATCTCTTACTCAAGTCATTAATGAGGATCAAACAGGTTTTATTCACAATAGACACACTCAAGACAACATACAAAGAATTTTAGCCATTATAGATCTCTTAAATAGAGACTAAGCTGAAGCTTTAATAGTAACATTACACACTGAAAAGGCATTTGACTCACTAAATTGGGATTATCTTTTCAAAATACTAGAAATTTATAATTTCCCCTCATGATTCATTAATTTAATAAAAAAAAACATTTATAATGATAATCTAGCTTATGTAAAATTAGGCCCTTTCACATCAGATGCGATTAAAATTACTAAGGGTACCAAACAAGGATGCCCTATCTCACCACTGTTGTTTGCATTAGCAATTGAACTTTTTTCTTCCACTATTCAGCTTAATCCTAAAAAGGTATTGAAATTAATAATCAAATTCATTCCAAAATTATGCTCTTTGCTGATAATATTCTACTCACTTTATTAAATTCAGAAGAGTAACTATGTGAACTAAATTTATTAGCTGAACAATTTTATCACATCTCAGGTTTAAAGAGTAATGCTTCCAAATCGAAACACATGTTATGAAATAATAAAAATAATTAAATTTCTAACATAAATCCAATTGTTGGGAAGCAGGTTTCTTCTCTAGCTTACTTAGAAATTGTTTTATGTGAAGTGTTAGAATTAACTCTATCTGCAAATCATAATAATATTCTGGGTACATTTAAATCATTAATAGTGAAATGGAATAAATTGTTCCTAACATTTGAAGACAGATTGCAGTTAATAAAGATGGTACTTCTCCCAAAGGTAAACTACATTGCTTTAGCAATACCTATTATGCCTAGTAAAAAAGTTTTAAAAGAATTAAATAGAATCTTTTTAAGATTCCTTTGGTATCCCAAAAAAATAGGATTGCTTTCCTAAACCATATTAGACCCTGGGAAATGGGGGGCATAAACGTTCCTGATTTAGAATCTTACATTAAAGCAACTATTCTTAAAACAGTTATAAATTGGATAGATCTAAAACGTTCTTCCGCTTGGAAAACATTACATACTACTATTTGTCGGGAAGAAAATAAATTAGCAAAAAATATACAGCTGCTTGGACAGAACAATCTACTCTGGAATATCATCTGTATCAACTTACAATACAATTTCACCAAGCCTACTAACCTAAATTATATAAATTACATTTATAACACTTTCCGGAACTTCATCAACAATAATATTGAAATTAAATTATGGTTTCAGTTATTAACTCCTTTTAATATTACAAAAAACTTTGTTAATAACGTTTCCATAAATACTCTTAACTCATGGAAAGGAAATAATTTCTCATGTTGGTATCAATGTATAGAAAATCTAACAGTCATGAATTTCAATCAGATAATTAATACATTCAGTCTATCAAGTAGTGACTGGTTAGTTCTTAATAGTCTGGTACCATATGTGCAAGATATGCATAGAACAATAGAAAATTCTTCATTTAACTCCATACCTAAATTTATATTTTATCTACATTAAGTATTATATTGAGACTTTAATTGGACAAATTTAACTTCAAAGTTATATAAAATTATTACTAGTTACAAAACAAATTCTAACCCAAAAGTCTGAAATTTTATCAATAACGATTGTTCATTGTTGTTAACCAAGTAATCAAAAATAAACATACTATATTCTATTAAGTTAACTTCAAATATGCAAAGTTGGAGAATCTTTGCATGGAAATTCTTGCATAGAGCCTTTTACACCCCTAATAAAATAGCTAGATTTAAAAATACTAATGAGGCAATATGTTGGAGATGTAATCTAAAATGTAATGCTGATTGGTCACATATTATATATGACTGTATTCATATTAAAAAAATTTGGGAGGATATTGGTGAATTTCTGCAAGCCATTTTTACTGACCCTTTCGTTTTGTCAAAGTCATTAATTCTTCTGAATAAAATTGAAACCACTACTGTGAAAAAGAAGGAACTTTATCTTCTTTGGACTATAATGGCTATCTCAAAAAAATGCATCACTAGGAAATGGAACTCCTCTGTCATCCCAACAATTGATGATTTTCTCACTCTATTGAAAGAAGTAACACTCTTGGAAATTAAAGTCAAGGAAATGAGGATCTTTCTGAAGAAATGGACTAACAATCGTTGGGAGAAAGTTTTCTCCCTAATAGAGACACTCAAAATGGACACAATTTTATCTTCATAAGAAAAGAGGAAGCAAGAATGCAAGTTTTAATTTGTTAATGCTTGTACAATAGCATTTATTATTTGTCTGTGCATCTATGATTGTATTCCTTTTGACTTTGTCTGACCTGAGGCCATTGTATATTCTTTAAATAGTTCATTCAATTCACTGTTATTTGATCTGTTATATTTACTATGTATTGTTTAAAAAAAAAGTTTTCTGAATAAAATTATTTGAACAAAAAAAAAAAAAAAGAAAATGCACACTAATGCAATGCCTCTCCTTCAGGAAACTTTCTAAGATTATAACAGAAATAAAATAGGCCCCTATTTTTGGACTGTTGTTTCCCTCCCATTATGTCGGACCTTGTTCAGGTTTCTTGCATTAAGTTTGGCAGAAAGAAAAAAAAATAGCAGCTTCTTGAACAGCACTGATGTACTAAGCAATAATGGGAATGTAATTCCATGTAAAACCAAACCAATCATGGGTAAATCCAGCATTACCCAAACCCAGTTGTGGGTTATTGCTTAAACATATCACTCAAATTTTGAGACCTCAGAGATTCATAAATAAAAATATCAGTGGTCTCAATATTCTTAATTATCAAGAAGGACTGGCAGCCCTTTCTATGCAGGCAATTTTTTATAGACTCCTCCATGCAGATCTGTGTCTAGAATTCAAGCCATAAAAGATCCAAACCTCTTTGTCCTCCCATTCCTTCACACAATAATGGTACCTCAAATGCCCTATTAAAGGAACTTAATCTTCATCAGGAGATTAATAAGACACACTGGCATGATAGACTTATGTCTCAACATACTCCTCATCGCAGGAACAGACTTTCATTACATGTCAAGCAGAGCAGTACCCTTGACTCCTTCAAGTTAAAACTAGGTAATTGGAGAAGTAGCATCAGATTCTCACCAGGCCTGACTTGTCTTGCCCTTCTTAAAGTTGGAGGGAACATTTGAATAGGGCTTGTGGCCAGGCTTGTAATGATCAGCAGACTGCTTGTCTTGTACATACGTAGCTACAACAGCTATCACAGTTACAGCGGTGTACCAGAAATCGAGTCTTGAAATATATGAAATACAAGAAGAGATAACCAAGATGAACCATGATGTACAGGTTTCAAGTATCCTTCAGTAAATTTTATTATATAATCCCAAACATTTTAGTCCTGCTTTAGGGCACTTTATAAGCTTTATCTCTTATCTATTTTGGCTCAATCTGCCAACTTCCCCCTCTCTACATTTCCACCTTCTGTCTCCCTTTCCCCACTTCCTTGTTTTTTCACAGCAACCTTATCTCACATTTAGAATATTATGTTCCTCTGTTGCATTTGCTCCTGTTTTTGTTCCATTCATGCTGTATCTTGCTGTCTGACCATTGGACTAGATTTGCTGCTGTTCTGCTATGAATGATGCACAGAAGTACTTGGGCATCTCCGTGACAGTACTTGTGTACATCAGTATGATGGACACCTGCCTAATTTGAGTGGTCTCCCTCCCAGCTGTAGGACTTTAATTTCAGTTGTTTCTCCTTGGTGAAAGAGCAGTGAAAGTGCTGCATGGCTTCGTGGTCAGACATTTAGGGCCTCCAATATTTTCTCTTGGTTGTCTCTCCCTTAATGCAGATTGTCATGAAGAGGATGGAACAGAGCACATCATCTTTTCCCTTGGCCATATGATTTGGCTGCAGCTGATTATTTTGCTATGATGGGGTGCAGCTCCTTTGTAGATATGGCTGTGCCATGCCTACTTAGAAATCATTGCCTTAAATAGCTTATTACTGTAACATCAAAAACTTCCGGACTAAATATCTTCAAATATGAGGTTGTAGATCATAGTTATTTATTCATTTTATTTCTGAGATAAGAGAACACTCTGTATAAAAATTTAAAATATTTTGCTACACCCATGACCTTAAATTGATGATCTATTTATCCATCCCTGAAATGATTCATGATCTGATTTTGCTTGCAGCTATTGTTAATATCAAGTATGACCTTAACTCATTACTATCACAAATCCATGGGACGTGTCAAGGTGCAAAGAAGACAGTGTCAGAGATACAGTATGCAAAATTACTATTGCATATATGCTTTGTATTTTATGCAGTAACATTCTGTGACTTGCCCAGATTTGCAACATCTCTCTGTTTTAGAAATATACATTTTTTGTTCATGACATGTATTCAAGAATCTCTGAAACAGTCTTGAAATATGGTAAAAGGTGAATTATTGGTTAAATCCACTGCTGATGTCTTGCTAAAGGCCTTGGGTAAGGAAAGCTGGAATAGGTATGGCCAACACTTTTAGTATTTGAGAATGCCATTATGTTAGTAAGACCATGAACGCTTATGACTCTACTCTGAGAAAATGTATTGCTAAAGGTGCTTCCTCCACATTGCTTAGAAATTCGTAGTGCTACATGCAAAGTAGAAATCTCTTTGGATTTCTAAAGAAGAGTAATGAGTGGGAGAATGAATGAATTCTGTGGTTATGCTGAATAACTTGAATATTTAGACTGAAGTTTTACTGAGTGCATTCTCTTAGAGAGCAAATCTGCTGTTACAGCCACAGCTGTTCTGATACGAAAACATTTGATCAATTGACCAAACACAGCAAAGTACGATGCTTTCAATAGTTTAGTTACAGGGATTTTCTTGGAAATATATCATCGATGTTATGCTAATTTGGTCATCCCAATTATAGTAACAGGGGGATGTCAGTAGTTTAGAATAATCATTGCTCATCCAAGCATGTATAAATAGAGAGGAGATTAGAGTGTTAAATGCATTTAAACGCCAGACTAGATAGGTTTATCATTTCCTTCTGCCATTATGTAGATGAGATGCGATGCAATGTAAGTAGCTAAATTGAACTACATTGCTTCTGACAAATAATGTATGGCACTATGGAACATTAAATGTAATGGTTTCACTATGAAATAAACCTATATTTTCATCCCAACTGTTTTGTCATGTGATTGGTTAGGGCAGCATGTTAAATTACGCTGTCAGTGAACTCAGTGAAGTAAAAACAAACAATGTGCTATTTTCATCATGGCCATTATAGCCCTTTATCTTATGAATAATTTCATTGTTTCTTTGCATCTTCATAAGCATTCGGTAATTGTACAAGAAATGTTTTGCACCATGTAAATGTCCTTGTGCTATAAATGGGAAGTGGTAAACACTGCTGTATATAAGGAAGGGTAGGGAATGCAGTGCCTTAGTAGCAAAGCAGATAAGGTTGTAAAGTTCTCATAGTGCTGAAAATGATGGATATCTTTCCAACAAGAACAAAGGAAGTCAACTAGGACAAAGACACCACTCCACACACATGAAAATGCAGAAAAAAAAAATGAAATGGCTTATAAATCGCAACCATAAAAATACACTGTTTTGTATAAATGCATTACATAAAACTTCAACACAGCTTTTAAATAAGAACTTGAAATATGCTTTATGTTTGTTTCAGACCTGCACTTGAGTAAAACAAAATAATGAATTCCATAGTGTTAATTTTGGAAGCAACATCTCATTACGCGTCTTGTGGATTTAGCTAGTGGTCTTGCATTAAACAGCTGCTTTGCATTATTGTACAACTGTATTTATAAAGCTTTCTGTTGTTAGAGTTGACTGTTTTATATCTTCTCAGGGGTAGATCCCAGCTACTGGAGGTAACATATCTCAGCTAAAACTGAGTGGCTATTACATGTTATCATACAGTTGTAGATAAATTACAAGGTAGGATAATTGCAGGAAAATAACTCAAGCATGGGATTGCTGAGATACAGCAGGTTGGATATATCAGGTTGAATGTAAAGGGCATTTGAGGCACCAGCCTGCAAAATGCCCATCTAAGTTTTTAAGATGCACTGCAGTTCTCAAAGCAGCCAATGAACTTCTCATCATAAGGAAATCTTCATCTGAGACCTGTGGTAGAGGGTCCCTATGTTTTCTGCTGCCTCTTCCATATTAAATACCGTACATTATATAGTTTATCTGTGGGTGTGAGAGCATGGCATTCCATTACCACACATGTAATCCTTGAGTTTCAGGTCATCCATTACCTTATTTCTGAAATGTTACTTTTGACCAAGTGTACTTTACATTAGGAAGTGTGACACGACTGCAGTCCATGTGGTTACTTTGTTATCCTTGCAGGATGTTCCTTTTTCCCTCATGGTTGTGACAGCAGAGCTAGTATATTTAAGTAAGCAGGATACGTGGGAGTTTGTTCGTTTGCAGAAAAAGGATATTGATTAAATTGGTAGGTTTGTGACAGTGATTCTTGAGCCCTTCAGATCAGTGAGTTTGCATTTAGTAGTTTGGATCTGACTTCTCATAATAGACCAGTATGAGTGAATATTCAAGAACTTGTATTCTGGTTATTCCCCTTCCTTCCTCTCCCTTTCTCTTTACTGTCTAATGTTTGTGATTGCTGATCTTGTATACCATGATTCACATAGATGTAAAACTATGTAGCAATGTTGATATTGCTGAGTGACTATATAACAAATTAATATTTAATAAAGATGGTGATTCCAACTAATTTGAATGTAGTTTGTATTTTTAATTTCTCCTAATGTTTGCATTTCTGATGTCATTACAGGAATGGACCCCATTCCCTAGGGTAGGATTAGAGTTCATGAGTTAAATATTGCTTCAGCCTTTGATGTTTGCTGAGAGTACGCATTCTAGCACCAACAATTTATCCCAAATTGTATCTTTCTGCAGATGATGCACAGTTCCATGTATTGGATAGCATGTTTAAATATACTTGAAAGTTATTTTGTATTATCCCTGCTATTCCTACTTCTTTTGAAGTTGTCTGTGTGTCTTTTATCCCAAATTGTTCTAGTTTCTGCTTGCAAATGCTGATCTTTTATAAATTTGTATCCCTTAGTACATAGATATTAGCTATTTCAGTGATTCATACTTTTGTCTTTATTTCTTGGACTACTGTATTAGTTTTTTTACCTTCTACTTTCTTAACTGTCAGTATTGGATGATCCCATATAATCAGAAATTCATAATTTTCAGTGCTGTTTTGTGGTTCATGTTTCCATTGCTCCTCGGCTGCTTGTATATTGCAGCATGTTTGCACAATCCTCAGTACAACAGTCTTCCCACATTATTGCACATTCAGTGCATAGGCTTTCAACCATGAGTATATCTCAACAAGTGGCATGATGAGCAACTATTTTGAATTCCATATTACTTAACTTACATTTGTTTGTTTCTACCATTGTTGCATAGGCTTTGTAAACCAACACCTATAGATCAAATTATTAGCTTTTCATCTTTTGGTTTAAATTCACCTCTCCTCCCATGCTTCTAGTATTGGTCAATATTTGGGTGTTCTGGGATTTCTTTATAGTTGCCACAATAATTTCGTTTTTTTCCATTTTTCTTTCCTTTTCTACTAGTCCTGTTCTTTATATTCTTTCTTTTTTGCCACTTTCATTTTTCTGCCTAATTCTTGTCTGTTTGAGGTTTGATTCCCATTTCTACTCTTTTCAGAAATGTGTGTGCTAAACTAAGGAAGGATGTCATCTTAGACTTCTTCACGATTTAGAACAGTGATGGTGAACCTATGGCACACATGTCAAAGGTGACACGCCATGACATTTTGGGTGACACACTGCCGTTCACCACAGTGGCATAGCTAGTGGGGGTAAAAGGGCCGGGTGGCACTCAATAAGCTGTTGTGGGGTTTTTTTCTTCTGAGAAGCTGTTGTGTGTGTTTTTTTTTTTTTTTTTTTGGCCAGGCAGTTAGTCAGGTGGTGCCATGGTGGCTTTTCATTTGGCTAAGCTGCACACCATGATGCACACACACACACACACACACACACACACACACACACACACACACATGCACACGCAGCAGCAGCAGGTCAGCAGGAAGCCCTCTAACAGTCATGCAATCACACACCTAGATGCGGACAGTGCGTGAAAATAGCAGCAGGAACCCTGGGCCAAGAAAACAAATATAAAGGAGAGGTACTTAAGTAATTTATTTTAATAAACATAAGAGTGCATAGAAAGATGCACATTTTACTGAAGGGGTCACTTGGGTGAACATTTCATTTTGGTGCTTGTACACATACTAAGAATGTTAAGGAAGGGGTTGCTTGGACAAATGATTCATTTTGGTGCTTGTGCATACCTCAGCATTTTACTGAAAGGGTTGCTTGGGTGAATGATTCATTTTGGTGCTTGTACACATATGAGGAATGTTACTAAAGGGGTTGCTTGGGCAGGTGTTGAATTTTGGTGCTTGTGCTCACTGTACCTGGACATTTTACTGAAGGGGTCTCTTTGCGAAATGGTACCTGGACATTTTACTGAAGGGGTCTCTTTGGGAAATGGTTCATTTTGGTGCTTGTACATACTAGGAAATGTTACTGAATGGTCATTTGGGGAAATGTTTCATTTTGGTGCTTATGCATACCTCAACATTTTACTAAACGGGACGTTTGGGGAAATGTTTCATTTTGGTGCTTGTGTATATGTACTAGTAAATGTCACTGAAGGATAGTTTAGGGAAATGTTTCATTTTAGTGCTTGTACATACCTCAACATTTTACTGAAGGGGTTGCTTGGGTGAATGTTTCATGTTAGTGCTTGTGTATACATAGACATATTACTGAAGGAGTCTCTTTGGGAAATGTTTTATTTTGGTGCTTGTGTGTACCTGGACATACTAATGAAGATGCTGCTTGGGGAAATAATTAATTTTTTTTATCAGGGAATTGCTTACACATACATGGTCAGACTACTGAAGTGACCACTGGGTAAAATAATTTCTTGTGTCGTTTTAGTGCTTGTGCATACAGAATTGAAAGGAATGAAGGGGTTACTGGGGGAAATAATTCATTAGTGTGTCAGGGAAATGCTTTTGCATACTTGCCAAACAAGTTTGTGGGGATGGGGGTAACAAGCTGGCAGAGTCAACATAGGCATTTTCTGAATTTCTGACACGCTGAGCCCAAAAGGTTCGCCATCACTGATTTAGAATTTTTGCTACCTTTTGATCTGTTGATGTCAACAAATATGTATGTAGTTCCCCAATGGCAGACATATACACGCAGTCGATTTTCAGGAGGCCTTTTCCTCTTATAGAATGAGGAATGTATAATCTTGTCATGTGCTGGTTTTTATATATCATTTAATAATAATGAACTATTTGTCATGCTTTCTTGTCCATCTAATTCAGTGCTGGAGGCCAGTCAGTAACATCAAAAGCTGTAAGGTATAATGGAAAAGTGAATTGATTTATAACTTGAACTTTATTCTGAGATATCATAACAGCTTATAATATTATTTCTAGTCTTCTGAAATGTTCCTTACTATGCTTTGGTTTCATGTAGTTATGTTTTACTGTAGACCCTACATCTATTCCCAAATATGTACACATTCCCTCCTGTTCAAGTTCCTTTATATCACATTCCTGTCCCAGGTTGATATTTCCTTTGTGCTATGGATTTCCTTTTATTTGCCTGTGCACATCTGTTAAGACCAGTCGTCAGTCTTACATCATCTGAGAAGGTTTAACCATTTGTAGTAGTAGTGCTTTCAGACGCACATCTGGTGAGCCAAACAGTATTAAACCAACCACAGTAATTTGATAGTGCTTTCAGATGCACATCTGGTGAGCTAAACAGTATTAAACCAACCACAGTAAGTTGAAGAGACATCTTTGAAGAAGACTGGTTCCTGGATGTTAAGTTGTAACCATAGCCTACTGTATTAAGTAAACAGGTTAGCGGTTTAAGGGCAAGACAAAACAACAATGGTGAGAAAGCATCATCCGTGAATATTCCCATTGGGTAATACTTTGCCCATTAAAAGGATTCAGATATAAAGTGTCTTGCCACTGTTTCATGGTCAAAGCAATATGACTATTCAGTGTAGGGTGCATCCTCTACTTTTGTAACTATTCCTTATACAAACTGTTGCAATAATTTGTCATTGTTATTCAAAAACATGCATTTCCATTGTAAATTGAGCATATACCAATAGAAAAAAAGTCTAGCTGCTGAAGTACCATTGAGTGGCCGGACTTTCCTATTTACATATGCATACAGGACAGCAAAATATGAGAAAAATCGGGTGCATTCTGCAAAAGAAAAAAAATCAGAAATCTACGTGATTATTTTTGTATTTAGGCTGTCCCTCAAAATGTTGGTTAAAAAAAAAATAAATAAATAATAATAAAAAAAAAGAAGTAATGAAGATTCTCTCTTCTTTGCTTTTTCTCCTGCACTTCACTGTTGCATTGTACAAGCATGGGAACGTAAGTCCCATACACATGGGCTGTGTAGCAGAAAAGATGGAGGAAGGAGGAGGAACACTACAGCACCATTATACAAAGACATTATTTAAGAAAGGTAAGCAAGTTGTTTCTTAAATAATGTCATTGTAGAATAGCAACAACTCATGACTAGGCATGTGTAATGCTGGCTTTACCCACGGTTGGCTTTGTTTGATCCCTCAGGCTTCTCCCTTGTGATTAAACCACACAAACCATGAGTAAATCCAACATTACCCACACCCATTTGTGGGTTATAGGATGCTGTTGAGTGCCTTTTTATAATGTAGCCGTGCCATAGGTACTTAGATTTTGCCACTTTTTATAGTTGTTCTTTTATGGTGTTTTTTAACAAAAGATGAGTTTTTGTTTCACATGAGTTTTTTATTACCTTTTTCTTCTACTGCTATAATTGATATATTTTTTTCTAAATACCTATAAACATGCATCAGTTGCACTAAATAATTTATATATTTTCAGAAGACAAGTTAAAGGTATATAGTTATGATAGCTTGCAAGTTGATTTTAAATTTTTGTGTAAAAATGTTAATACCTTTTGCCAGAGGTTAGCCCCTGCATCTCCACCCAAGGTTTTAGATTTAGGAGATTTTTCTTAATTTTGTTTTAGTTGTCCTGACTGTTGCTTCCTCCTATTTCATATCCTCTATCTCAGTGGTTCTTACTATTTCTTTTAACTCATCCTTGGATAGGGTCTCCAAATATATTGATTTCTTCTTATTTAGGTGGTATTACTGTTGGTTTTGCTTGTTTCTCAATTCCGTATAAAATGTTTTTGGGTTATCAATGAATTCCTTATTTTGCACTTTTCCTTTATATATGTCTGAATATTTTCTGCTTGTGATGATATTTTTTAGTTTATTATAGTAAATAGTGCATGATAAATCATGACCTCTTTTGATATTATGTTTTGCTTTAACCACATTTTTCATGCTCTATTCCATTTTCTGTATGCTTCTAATAGTGGTAATTCTTTTCTTAGTAGCTTTATGGTTTTCTTTATTCACTGCTTTTCCAACACATCATTCTACTTGGTCACTTCCTTTCATTTGTTACTCTACATTTTCATGGCAACAATTTTACGTGTTATCGGTTTAGGTGCACAGTAGTATATTCTGTTAAATCACATGGATTTTTCTTGATAGTTCTCATCTCTCTTAACAGTTTTCTGACATTTGAATCTTACTCGTTTTTTTTTCTCTGTTTCTTTCATCTGTTGTAATATGTCTTCCCATCTCTAGTAAATGAAACAGGTCTTCCCTTAGATCATTTTATTCTAGACTGAGTGCATCCTGCTCTTTTTCTTGCATTGAAATTCTAACTGAAGTGTTATTCAAGTCTCTTACAGAAGGTTCCAGAACATTATCCTTTGATATATTTTGTTCAGATGCATCCTATTACATCTGCTAATCCTCCATTTGAGAACTAATTTCCTCATCATGTTGTGATATGATATTTCTTGTGATTGGAGTTTCCTTAGTAAATCCCTCACTTTACATCTGGTCTATCACTTCAGTTTCTATCTGTTTGATTTCTGCATTGCTAAACCTCTTTCTAGCGATTGTAAGCCACTTTTTTGATATTATATATACATGCATATACATCTATCTGTATATCAATATACAGGCACTTGGGTATGGTAAATTTCACAAAAACTGTATTTTTTCTCGTCCAGCATCTTTGGAGCTGTATTTTTCATATTTATTGATTTCAATTTTTTTCTTTATAAATATCTCACCGTATAAGATCTCTTTTTCACTGTCATATCCATATTTCTTTTTTATAACTTTTAATATTTTTAATTCTTCATCTTGTCACTTTTAACAGGCAACCCAATGTTTCTTCTTCTAGGTGATTGTATTGCTCTGCTCTGTTGCATTAGGGATTATAATTATGTGTATCTTGTAACAGTTTTTCTTGTGCAAGTGTTTTCTTTCCTCTAATTATTCTTTCTTTTTTATCTGCTGTTTGGAAATTCTGGGTTTGTTGCATTATAGTAACAATACATAATCATTTTTTTTATCCTGAACAGACTGCTTTATTGTCTGTATACTTACTTGGCCTATCTTTTTTTTTTTTTTGGGGGGGGGTGGGGTGGGGGGGGGGCTACTATTACTTTCTTCCACACAGGCCAGGCTTGCCATTAGCCCTACCTAGCCCTGTGGTAGGGATGTTTACATATTCTGAGGTTCTGCATTGCTTTTTTTCCAGTAATGGCAGCCATGTGCATAAGAGGAGTGGACACTTTGTCCTGGGATGTGTGCACCTATTCTTCTCTATGATGTATAACATACAGTCTGTAGGTCATTGTTGTCTCACTGAGATTTGAAGATAAACTCAGCTCCAGCAGTACTATTCTCTTGCTAATTCTAGGTCTCCATTCAGACCACTCTCTGTCCTGCCTACAGTAAGAAATATGTAGTGTCCTAACTGATATGTAGTTGAGAAGGTGCAGTGCTCTGTTAGTTTTTACTGTATTTGTACTTACTGCACAGGTTATGTTGTTTTCATTGTAATAAGTGACATATATTGCCTTTATTGCCTAGTGTTTAGAACATGAGCAGTGTTTTAAAGTGTTTGAATTTTGAATTTGCATTTGCTGTCATGAACCTCTTGAAACCCCCTTTTATGTTAATTTCTTTAAAAGAATCTCCATGTCCTTTGGTACTGTTTTTTGTATATTTTAAGTGCAGAGTATTTTCTTCCTAATTAAGATGTAGAAGTTATACACTTTGGATTTTAAATGGGCTCTAAATATTTTCTCCATAGTTTATTCTGTTGTCATGGGGGGTTGGGTTCATGTGGCACATGGATGATGGCTTGACTAGCTTGGTGTAGGGTGCCTCTGTACATGGGGGGGGGGTCAAGTTCATGTGGCACATGGATGATGGCTTGACTAGCTTGGTGTAGGGTGCCTCTGTACATGGGGGGGGGGGTCAGGTACATGTGACACATGGATGATGGCTTGACTAGCTTGGTATAGGGTACCTTTGTACATGGTGGAGTCAGGTTCATGCGGCACATGGCTGATGGCTTGACTACCTTGGTGTAGGGTGCCTCTGTACATGGGGGGGGGTCAGGTTCATATGGCACATGGATGATGGCTTGACTAGCTTGGTGTAGGGTGCCTCTGTAGAGCCACCTGCATTGACTCTGATAAGCCAGTATCATCCCACACCTGACAGGTGTCATCAGCTGAGACTAGAATTCATCAGTGAGTTTATCACATGACCGATTTCTTGAGTTTGAAAGTGAACTGGAAAGTTCATTTCATGTGGTTAAATACTCACATTCTCAAATGAGTTTAATGTGTGGGGAAATTGGTCACATAGACTTCTTGTAAAATGTTGGAGATAAATGAAGTTTCATCAACTGTTTTTGGGTGTTTTTTTTTTATTTTTAATGTTGAGACTTTTGGATATACTGAAAGTTTTAATTCTACAGAAGGATGTATTTATGTGAGAGTTTGGGGTTTGTGATAGAGTAAGGGCAAGGAAAGTGGATAAAGTTAGTGCAGTGCATGTCTGCTGCTGTATACGATGTGTGTTTGAATGTCTTGTACAGTGGTAGTATTAAGGAAATGGCTTTCTATGGTAAGGGGTAGGGTTTGGGTAAGGGGTAACATTATGGTTAGGAGTAACACACATCAATAAGGTGGTGCAGGGGAGCAGAAAACACTACACTAGCATTGTTATACCATAACACAAGGAAATCAAAACAGGCTTCATATCTTTCAAGTGGCTGCAAGCTGTTCAATTATAAATAATGCAGTTGAATCCAAAGACAGTAACATATCCAGTGTTTATGCCCCCTCCCAAAATTAAACACAGTCCAAGGAGGTACGACCACCTTTGTTCACTCTTTGTTGGCAAAGTATTAACAAAGCCCCACCTCCATCACATATATTTTGGGAAGGTTCTGCTGAAAGAGAACGTCTCATTCAAACACATCCTGCATCTGAGGGTCACCCCAGATCCACCACTCAAGGTGCAGAGATCTTTCAGTTAGTATGAGAAAGTAGCAAACGTGTGGGCACACAACCCACCTTGTTAAGAGGTGAAGGGGTTCAGGAGCACTGTTCTAGAAACCCACCTTCTTAAGTTGTGTGCTTTACATAGGATTAAATTATGATTTTTATGTTGGCCATTGTTCAGTTTGTCAGATTTCTGCCATGAAGCCTTTTGCAACTACTTTTGTTTGCTGATGTCATATGAACAGAACACTGTATCTTATGTAATGCTGACTTTTGAAAGTAACTGTTGAACTTTTCTCACCTCGGCTCCCCTTTAAGTGGGCAGTAAGATCAAAGGGAAAGTCCTATGCATACATACATACATACAAGCCTACATGGCTTGGCTTAACCTTTGACTCGTTCACTACTCTCCTGCCTTGTAAATCGGTATTTATGTCTTGCTCTTACTCTATATTGTAGTTGGCTGAAATAATTTAAGCACTTACATAGAGAAAATATAAGTATTACATGAGTTATTCAGTTTAACCCAGCTCCCCTTAAATGCAAGCATTAATATTTTGTAAATTTATCTTCTTATTTAGTAGAGGATATACTGTTTGTTGACAGCAGACCATCCATTTTTTAATAATGAGAGCAACATAAGCAAAGGTCACTGTGCACATAAAACAAGCTAAATACATTTCTTTGGGCAACATTTTATTCACTTAATCAAAGTAATACCTTAAAGGTAACCAGACGAAACAGGCCTAGGACTATTCACTGAAAGCACATTTCACTGAAACTCAAATGACTGTGCACAAATCACTGAAAGCACAATTCACTGAAAACTCAATTAACTGAAACACATTTCATTGAAAGTTATATATGGCCTTTTCCCCACTGTAGTGCAACCCTGGAGTTAGTATATATAGTAAGGGGGGTGTAGCAGCCACCACCCCTCACATTGGGGTGTGGGGGGTGTAGTTTGGATATATATTACATTTATAAAAGAGTAATTTGTTGAAATTGCAAGTATCCATGTGCATAGTTCAAAATATTTAAAATAGATGGGGGACTAGGCCCCTAACACCCCTCAATGTGGGGAGCAGTGCCCCCCACACCCCATCTTACTATATATTCTAACTCCAGGGTCGCACTACAGTGGGGAAAAGGCCATATATAACTTTCAGTGAAATGTGTTTCAGTGAATTGTGTTTTCAGTGAATTGTGCACAGTGAAATGTGTTTCAGTGAAATGTGCTTTCAGTGAATAGTCCTAGACCTGATGAACCATGGCAATTTGGAGAGTCTAGGTAAGAAATTAGTTGCTGTATGGTGAAGTGATCAATGTTATAATAACACACACACACACAGTTTGGAAGTGTGGGGACTTGGTCCCACATCATGGGGTGCAGGGGATTTGATAAATGTTTTTGTGTTTTATCACCTTGGAAATGTCATTGTCCTGAGTAGTGACCTCAAAATGTTATAGTTGTTTTGGGGTTGAATAGTTATGTGTCATTTAAAAAAAACATGATTATTCATAGCAAACTCAGTAGAATGTAATATGTTAGTGCAAAATTACTGGAGATATGACTGCTATTAATATACTCTCAAAATTTCCAAATCCATATTTTTAAAGATGAAACAAAATCCTGTGTTTATAAGCAAGCTACAGAATGAATTGCATGTTTATCCTTTTGCATCCTAGTTTTTGGGGAAGTTTATGTTGTTTTATCTGATGAAAGAACTGCATTTTAATGCTTGTTTTTACAATTATGTCAGGTGACGAGAAGTTTAAAGAATATATTATATTTGTTTTTTGTGGCAACAAATCATGTTTAGCTTCTACTTTCTTACAGTGTTGCCACTGTGTTGTCCTGTAGCTCTAACAGGAATCAGCCCATGCATGACCAGTATGGTAGGTTTGACTTCTTAAAGCCTTCCCTCAGTGATGCTGTGAATAGGGTTAATTTAACTAAAATAACATTTCTTTGTTGTTTGTATGCAAATTACATTCTGCTTCAGGAACTGTCTCTATGAGATGGTTTGTCTGCAATGGGAAAAGCTATTTCAGAGTCATGATTCTTGTTGAATCTGTTGTTAATCAGCTGAAAGTTCCTTGTCAGTTTACCGGTTTATCGTGGTTGAGGTTTCTTGACATGAATTATTTGGAGGGATTAATCAAAACTTGGCCAAAGAAAAACATGGTGAACATTTATTTTTCAAAATGTCTAGTGTTTAAAAAGGAAAGAATTACTGAGCTCTGTGTTGTACTAACCTTACGGCTGAAGTGTTGTTTTAAGAAATGTGGTTCGTTACTCTAGTTTAAATAACTCTTGTCATCATGTACTACAGTTTATTTTTTAAATCTAATTTTGTGAGTGTTAAAACACTATTTGTCATAACTAAATAAGTACATTGACCTCCCTGATGTATAACATTATAATTCATAAATGTGTGGAAAAATATAAGCCATTTTACTTCAATCTCTTTGTCTTAAAAAATAAAATTGAAAAAAATCACTGTATCTAGCTGCCTGTTTTATAACAAATACAATTTAAAACTTCCAGAAAATGTATATCTTTGAACTTCAGTCTCCCTGTAGCTGTGTTATTAAAACTTAATGTTAGCATGATTAAACTGCAACACGTAACATGATTTTAATGTTTAATCCAGACAGGCAGAGAAACTACAATTGATCACATCTGTACCTGAAGTACAAATGTATGTGCTTATGTATTGCATACAGAATCTCTAATATTTTCCTTATTTTTTACTGCACACTTAGCTGCCTTTGCCCTTTGATTATGCATAGATTACTATAGTTAAAAATGGGCATTTTGTATCAGTTCTGCTTCAAATGGAATCAGATATGAGTGTACTGGACTGGTGTTAAGATCTAAGTTCAGAATACAGCACCTCAGTCCAACATTTTATGTGCATAATAAAAGCATAATGGTTATAGACGTTACTATGCATGCATGGATAGAGTAGATACATTAATTCCTGTGTAGCTATATTGACAGGTGGCCAAGAATTAATTCCTTGAGCATTGTGACATGATCTCAAGACACCATGGAATAGAACACTGATTGCTGTTTTACATAAGAAACTACTGACAGTGCATTTTCTAAGTGTAAAAGGGGAGTGATTCCTTTGTTTTGGGAGATTTCTCCCTTCTTGTGCATGTGACCATGGAGTTATACGTTTGTAGATTGCAGGGGGCTTGCCCCCACATGCGTGTGTATGGGAGGGGATTGCACCGTAAATAAAAACACAATTGGAGAGATAGTCATTTTCTTATTTTTTCAGTCATTTGTGTTTGATGTTTTGGTTAATCATTCTCTTATAAATTAAGGTTACATAGGGGAAGCTTCCCTGTATTCTGGACTCAGAGGCTAAGATGTTTTACTTTACTTTATTTCTCAAAACACTGTATGCATCAAATTCAGTAATCTTTTTATTATAATGAATCCAGATCAACATTTATTTTTATACCATACAGTGACCTTTCCTGGGCATCTCATCTAAAACCATATTTCAGTAGACTGTTGAAAACACCAAATTATATCTAGTAATATATATTTGAAGATCACGTTGTACAGATACCTCACATAAGTACATTGGTCTGGACTATATAGTATGATGATTTGAATCCAGAAATTCTGAGATGTGATTTTTTTTTTTTTAATATGCTAATTCTCACAGATGCTGTTTGCCATGTCTAGGAGCTCCTCACAAACATTCACTCCACACAGCAGAGTATTGTCTCTGTTTCATCTCCAGAATGGCAAATACCTAGCATAACCAGTTCAGTAAAATGTTTTGAGAAGAGAGCAGGGTGGTCTGGTCCGGCAGCGCCAGAGATCGTTTATCTGGGTGGGCTGTGCTTCCATTTGAAATGAGATCCTACCCACATAACCTCAGGACCAACAAACAAAATAGTCTTAAGGTTTTAATCATGATGCTTGAAGAGAAAAAAATGAAGAATTTATTTAATTTGCTATCATGGATTTATGTACTATTGTCCCTCTTACTATTACTTTACTTCTAAGCTGACTGACCCTACAGCCATCTTCCACCATTCTTCTAAATATATTCTGCAGACAAATCACATTATCATGTGCCCTTTAATATGTTAAACAATACAAAATTAAACACTACATCGACTCAGTGACCATATCATCCCTTCAGTACCACCCTATCCATTTTAGAACCCTTGAAGAAACATTAGGAAGGATTCTAAGGGTGTGCACAGTGTTTTAAACTGAATGGCACCTTCACTTCTATAATTCTTTTTCATAGAAGGGGGAGTGGACAAGGTAGTCACCAAGGGTTGCCAAACCATTGTACTTAAAGAGAAAAGTGAGCTTTCTTTTATTTTTGGCAATGCTACATTAATAAATAATAACCAGTTTTATTCCCTTGTTAAATCTTTGCCTAACCTTTTCTATGGATCTCTGGTACAGCACCACCATGATAACTACAGCGGACTTTTTAAATGCATTACCCAGTATCCTGCCTGATGTACAATCTGCATTACTTATGTAAGTCTGGATCACTGTCATCGCTCTGCATCAACTATTGATGTTCCTTGGTTGTAGACCCACCATTCCCCAAGACAGAAGAATATATTGTCTCTCTCTTCCACCCCCTTACATCTCCTCATAGCTCTCATTCAGTAATTGAGACAAAGTCACCTGGGTCATAGTCAATGTTTCCTCTCCTACTTCACCAAGTTAGCCAAAATATGAAATTCTGGGACCCAGACATAGATGTAAAAAAAAAAGCTTTATACCGTCTGACAGACCTGCTGCAGGGGGTCTTTGCTCTGCTTCTCCGGGCATTATTTTTGATCCCCAGAAAGTGAAAAGGTAAGTTAAGAACAGTCATCTCAGTCCAAAAATCTGTACTGTAACTCGGTCTCAGAATCCTGAGAGGAGACCCAAGCAAATGTACAACTCCTGCTATTAAGCTACATTAACTTATCTCATTCTCCATTTAGACAGCTGTATCAAAGCTGCTTCAGAATGGGTTGTTAGCACAAAACAAAAGCATCTCTCCTCTTTACTGGCAACTCAGATTTAGGTTTATTAGTGCAATGTTTTTGAGGGATTTTGACAACATGAAGACGCAGTCTTACAATGATGGGTAGAGGAGGTTTATCACTGCCTCTCTGCTTTTGCAGTGTAGCAGTGTGAGAGGGCAACATGAGTGTCACAGTATTTAATACTGTGAGGAATTGCTTGTAGAGACATGAATAAGCACCCTGAATATTTGTTGCTGGACAGGGAGTTTGCAGGACTTACCAAAACAGCCCCTATGCTGCAGTGTGACATGCCTGCACTAGTCCTCAATGAAATTCCAGTAAATTGTGAAAATAATGTGTGGTCTATGTCAAGTTGGGAAGGCAGAGAAATTGAAGAGCTGACCTCCCCTGTGAAGAAAAGATATAAAAGGTATATAGGATATATTTGTGAAAACTAGGTATATTAGTATTTCTGAAAGCAATTCCTATGGCTGCATTGTAGCATCATTTTGAGGATAAACACACTTTCAATAGTTAACTGAAGGGATTTTAAATGGGTTCACAAATTGCTAAGTATTTTGTAGTGTTAAATAGTTGAGCAAGCCGTGAATCAAACAAATTTCTAACGTCTTATGTGTCCTTGCTCTTGGCAAAGCTGAAACATTTTTAGTGTACCTCATAACATTTGAAAAAACTGAAATATGTGAACATGAGATTTCTAATTTCAGCAGTGTAAGGATTTTCCAGATTTCACACTTCTCTTGTTATTTTTCATATTGTAAGCCCTTGAAGCCTGACAATTAGGAAATCTGTAAAGCAAAGAAAAAATACATCAGTTTGTGTGTGTGTGTGTGTGTGTGTGTGTGTCTGTATATGTATACATATGTGTATGTGTGTGTATGTGTGTGTAAATATATATATATATATATATATACTGTAGATACACACACACAAACACACACACACACATATATATATATATATATATATATATATATATATATATACACACACACACACACACACATATATGTATACATATATATATATATATATATATATATTTATATATATATATATATATATATATATATATATATTTATATATATGTAAGCTGCGGTAGTGGTACTGCGGTAGCATTGCCACCTCACAATAAGACGCTGTCTGGTTCGATTCTCAGATAGAGCATCTTCTGTGTGGAGACATGCGTGAATGGGCGTAACTTCGTTGGAGGTTGTGCGTCAGGGCAGGCAACTCGGCACGTAAAAATCTATCTGCCAATTATTAGCAGACCGGAGTTCCACTGTGGCGTCCCCTAACCGGGAAAAGCCGAAAGACACAATAGCATATATATATATATATATATATATATATATATATGTATATATATACATACACACACACACACCTGTACATGTTTTATTCTGCATGTAAACCAAACAAACCTTATTGAATGAAGGATCACATTAGCTGTGCAAGTTAAGGGCTCTTTCATCAGATGGTTTGTTCAGTAGATAGAGACCCTTCATGACAAATGATGTCACTACAAGTTTCCCCAACACATGTACAGTTGTCATCTTTAACTACTTCATATAGTACCCAAAATTAATCAGAAGTATAAATATGGTGCTAATTCTGTTGGTAGGATACTTTGTGCACATTGTTAGCATATATCTGACTTACATCTAAAGGTTTCATTGATAAATTAACACTTGCAGCAAATGTTGCATTATACTAGTGTGCTTGTATGTTTTAGAATATTCTAACTCATTCAGAATGTTTGATTACTTTTTGTTGACATTTCCGGCAAAACCAAGTATTGCATTTGTCTCTAGTGTAGTATACACAGTTGATGAGGGTGTGGTGTGTATCCCCCAGCTATGAGCTGCAGGATGCATCTGCTGCAGAAACCCTGACAACTTCCATAAACCTTCTTCTGCAGTATATACTTAAGTACCATCTACCATTTAGAAAGTACATGCCTTACCTGCTTTGATGTATTGCTCTGATTAGTAAATTTGTAATTCACCACATCCTGTAGGTAAAATTTGAAAATTTTGGTGGTGATCAATTAATGTATTTAATGATTTCCAAATATCTGAAATATCCCATATATCTGGAACTAGGTCACGACAACTTTCTTAAATATTCTGTACTAAACTACATGTAACACTCTCACTCTGCAGGGCCTTAGTCATAGCACACTTCAGTGTTTTGCATTTCTGGAGGACACATAAGTGAAATGAGCTCAGGCTGCTGCATTAAATCCAGAAGAAAGCTGCCATTAGACATTCAAGGACTAACACTGTTATGCTATTCCATACATTCATTCAAAACTTAAGTGAGGAAATTGATTTTGAACAGTAGCAGATAAGTGAGGACTCGATTTTTTTTATTTTTGGGCATAGACAGTAAGGCAAAAATCCAGTGCAGAATTGAAGAGCTAAAAACGTTGGGAGGTGAGTGGAGAGCAGGGAATTTGTGAGCCGAAGCAAATCAAGAGGA